>NC_091297.1:62748369-62830979 GCF_038502225.1 Cherax quadricarinatus
ATCAGGAGGAGAGTGGTGGAGCACCTGGAAAGAAACAAGTGTATAATTGACAACCAGCATGGTTTCAGGGAAGGAAAATCCTGTGTCACAAACCTACTAGAGTTTTATGACAAGGTGACAGAAGTAAGACAAGAGAGAGAGGGGTGGATCGACTGCATTTTTTTGGACTGCAAAAAGGCCTTCGACACAGTTCCTCACAAGAGGTTACTGAAAAAGCTAGAAGATCAGGCACACATAACAGGAAAGGCACTGCAATGGATCAGAGAATACCTGACAGGGAGGCAACAACGAGTCATGGTACGTGACGAGGTGTCAGAGTGGGCGCTTGTGACAAGCGGGGTTCCACAGGGGTCAGTCCTAGGACCTGTGCTGTTCTTGGTATATGTGAACGACATAACGGAAGGGATAGACTCAGAAGTGTCCTTGTTTGCAGATGATGTGAAGTTAATGAGAAGAATCAAATCGGATGAGGATCAGGCAGGACTACAAAGAGACCTGGACAGGCTACAAGCCTGGTCCAGAAACTGGCTCCTTGAGTTTAACCCTGCCAAATGCAAAGTCATGAAGATTGGGGAAGGGCAAAGAAGACCGCAGACACAATATAGTTTAGATGGCCAAAGACTGCAAACCTCACTCAAGGAAAAAGATCTGGGGGTGAGTATAACACCGAGCATATCTCCTGAGGCGCACATAAATCAGATAACTGCTGCAGCATACGGGCGCCTGGCAAACCTACGGATAGCGTTCCGATACCTCAATAAGGAGTCGTTCAAGACACTGTATACCATTTACGTCAGGCCCATACTGGAGTATGCAGCACCAGTTTGGAATCCACACCTAGTCAAGCACGTCAAGAAATTAGAGAAAGTGCAAAGGTTTGCAACAAGACTAGTCCCAGAGCTACGGGGATTGTCGTACGAAGAAAGGTTGAGGGAAATCGGCCTGACGACACTGGAGGCCAGGAGGGTCAGGGGAGACATGATAACGACATATAAAATACTGCGCAGAATAGACACGGTGGACAAAGACAGGATGTTCCAGAGATGGGACACATACACAAGAGGTCACAATTGGAAGTTGAAGACTCAGATGAATCAAAGGGATGTTAGGAAGTATTTCTTCAGTCATAGAGTAGTCAAGTCGTGGAATAGTCTAGAAAGTGAAGTAGTGGAGGCGGGAACCATACATAGTTTTAAGGCGAGGTATGATAAAGCTCATGGAGCAGGGAGAGAGAGGACCTAGTAGCAATCAGTGAAGAGGCGGGGCCAGGAGCTATGACTCGACCCCTGCAACCACAAATAGGTGAGTACAAATAGGTGAGTACACACACACACACATACACAGGCTGCATCACTCAAGGAAAAGGATCTTGGGGCGAGTATAACACCGGACACATCTCCTGAGGCGCACATCAACCAAATAACTGCTGCAGCATATGGGCGCCTAGCAAACCTCAGAACAGCATTCCGACATCTTAATAAGGAATCATTCAGGACCCTGTACACCGTGTACGTTAGGCCCATATTGGAGTATGCGGCACCAGTTTGGAACCCACACCTAGCCAAGCACGTAAGAAACTAGAGAAAGTGCAAAGGTTTGCAACAAGACTAGTCCCAGAGCTAAGAGGTATGTCCTACGAGGAGAGGTTAAGGGAAATCAACCTGACGACACTGGAGGACAGGAGAGATAGGGGGGACATGATAACGACATACAAAATACTGAGAGGAATTGACAAGGTGGACAAAGACAGGATGTTCCAGAGATGGGACACAGCAACAAGGGGTCACAATTGGAAGCTCAAGACTCAGATGAGTCAAAGAGATGTTAAGATGTATTTCTTCAGTCATAGAGTTGTCAGGAAGTGGAATAGTCTAGAAAGTGACATAGTGGAGGCAGGATGCATACATAGCTTTAAGAAGAGGTATGATAAAGCTCATGGAGCAAGAAGTGAGTGACCTAGCAGCGACCAGTGAAGAGGCGGGGTCAGGAGCTATGAGTCTGCTTATTTTGTTGGATGCACCATAGACATGTGGCTCCTCCTGCATGATAGAATGATGATAGATGGACTCACTGGTGTCAATCTCCCTGAGCCTTAAGTCCATAAAATTCAGTTGAAGTTCTTTTCGTATTATTGTTCTCAAACTACTACCTGACAAGCCAAGATTGTAATCTACTCCCTCTTTGAAAGCATACTGCTTAGCCAATTTATCAGTTCTATCATGCATCTGAAGACCAATGTGAGATGGAATCCACAGCATGTGCACTCTGACTCCACTATCCACAATCCTACCATACCTGTGTCTGGCTTCTGACACAAGCATGCCACAATTTATGCTTAATGAGTTGAGAGCATTTATGGATGACAGAGAATCAAGTGACATGAGTGATATTGAAGATGACGTTGACCAAGTGATGCAGGAAGTTGAAATTGTAGTAAGACCTACTAGGAAAACAGCTACTCAAGCCAGAACCGGCTGGAAACGTCTCCTAGAGGAAGGAGTAATTTGAGTCGTTTAGCAACGAACTCCGCCCGGCCACAGTCTGGAAAATATTGTATATTATCCGAAAATACAGTGTATTTTGTATGTAAATTGATGGAATATATTGTAGTTAATAAAAATTAATTTGTAAATAAATAAAGAGCCAGCAAGAATGGTGAGGGTCGCTGGGGGAAGAGACGCCATTGTTTTGAATTGGGTGAAGGAATGTTAATGGAAATCGGAAGAATTTTCATCACTCTGGAGGTTATATTGCATTTAAAACCTCTCAAATAGGAGCCAAAATTGTTGGATTTGCAGTCCTTTATCATACAGGGTAACTTATTTTCATTGGAGTCTTTGAGTTATCAATAGTACATCCCTAGAACATCCGTGTATCCTCAAAACAATTATGAAACTTCGAGCTCGGAGACTTACTGTATTCAGCATTCCAGGCGATGTGCCAACGTAAATAGAAAAGTTTATCATTTGAATGCTATGCAAATGGACGTTTTCTTCTTTTAAAAACAACTCAATCGAAAATGCATAATTTTTGAACAGTAACTATCACATTTGTGTTTATTCAATTTGACAATGACATAGACAAGTTTGTTAGCATGATACATGTTTGTACAAAGGAGTGTTACAATTTGGTGAACATGCCAAAAGCCCCTTTATATGCAGAGCATTTCGGGCTGACAAAGTAGAAAATTATAATTGGATTTGTAACACCAGAATGTAAATAATCCAGGAATGTTATACTCTAAGCGGAGTAACGTATTTCCGTTGGGATTTTTCTTTTTTTTAAGGCCCTCACAAGGATGCAACCCAAAACAGTCGAGTACTTCCTAAGTACCTACGTAGTGACAAGTAACAGGTGAAGCAGGTGTTTTGTGACTGTCCTTCCTGCAGGAATACATTATTCTTGCAGATAATTTATCGCTTCTACAAGTTACTTAGCTTATAAAACATTGGGTGGCCTAGTCCCTGGAGTAATTATATGCTTCTGTAATCTTCTGACTACTGCCCACACAATGGACAAGTGATGTATAATAAAGATAGAACAAACTTCTGCTATAAACTACTGCCCACACAATGGACAAGTGATGTATAATAAAGATAGAACAAACTTCTGCTATAAACTAAGGTAAGACAATATGTTAGATAAAAGGACGCACTTGCAACTAATGTGACATTTCATTGAAGCAAAGTTTCGATCTCCATGAGTTTTGTCAAGCTGCTACAAATAATACATGGACACAGAGGACATATATATCTTCTATAGATAATAGTTAACCTATTGTAGTAGGTTAACCTACTGCAGTAGGTTAACTGGCCCATGTTGTTGTTGTTGTTGTTGGTAGTAGTTGTAATAAGATAAGATTTGTTCGTATTTTAACCCAGAGGGTTAGCCACCCAAAAGAACCCAAGAGAGTCAGTACATCATCAGGAACTGTCTGTCTTATTTCCACTGGAGTCCTTCAAGCTTGTTCCCCAGGATGCGACCCACACCAGTCGAATAAAACCTAGTTACCTACTTACTGCTAGGTCAGTAAGTAAGTTTATTCAGGTCAACACAAATACAGTTACATAGGATATCATACATAGCAGCATATGTGTGCAGAACCTGGGATGACCCAAAAAGTCAGAGTGACATATTTCCATTGGGGTTCTTTTACCTTATTGTTATAATATCAATCAATCAATCAATCAAGTTTATTCTCTATAAAGATTACAATGCGGGGTTTATAGATTTTGGATATTGTGTGGTTTACATGTTATAAAATACTAATTACAGAGGGGGCCACTAGGACACCTAGCATGGCTAGGCATTTCAGGCAGACTTAAATTAATTCTTAACTCTAAATTAATACAGATTATGGAGTAAGCTGGTATTAAGGCTAAGTGACTACATTATAGTTTGTTAGGTTAGCAATGTAAATGCTTTTGTTTTGGCACAATACACAGGTTCTATATTGTAGTATCACAGGCAAACTTATGACTAGTTAAGATTCATTATTTCATGATTAAGATTCGTATTTCTGTGATTATAGTCAAGTGGGTGAGTGAGTGTAAGTGTGAACCACCAGGTGGTTATCATGTAGTTAGTTGTTGGGGTGTATCAGGGAGATAAGATGTTGTCTAACGGTAGTTTTGAAGGTGATGAATGTGGCTGCAGTTCTAGAGCTTTCAGGTAGGGTGTTCCAGATTTTAGGCCCTTTGACATACATAGAATTTTTGTAAAGGTTTAGTTGGACACGGGGAATGTCATAGAGATGTTTGTGTCTGCTGTTATGCCTGTGGGTCTTGTCACAACTATCAAGAAAGCGTTTTAGGTCAAGGTTAATATTGGAATTTAAGGCCCTCTAGATGTAGATTGCACAGTAGTAAGTGTGGATGCTCTGAACGGGGAGTAAGTTTAGATCTATGAATAGTAGGGGATGGGGGGTGTTGCCAGGGATGGGATTTAGTGATTATTCTTACTGCAGCTTTTTGTTTGGTTATTATTGGCTTTAGGTGTGTTGCTGCAGTTG
Source organism: Cherax quadricarinatus (assembly GCF_038502225.1). Lineage (NCBI taxonomy): Eukaryota > Metazoa > Arthropoda > Malacostraca > Decapoda > Parastacidae > Cherax > Cherax quadricarinatus. The sequence continues at coordinate 62,753,381 of NC_091297.1, forward strand.
ACCACCAAGCACAAATAGCATAGGTGAGATATGGATAAATGAGTGAATGGTTTAGTGTGAGAAGGGCAGTTTGCGGCACGTAGTATCATATTTTGGAGAGGATCCCCACCGTTTTGGATACTTTTTTTTGTTAGGTGTTGGATATGGGTAATGAAATTCAGGTTGTTGTCGAGGTATAGGCCTAGGAATTTGCCCTCATTATGTCTGACATTTTTTTTTTTTTTTATATTTTATTTAAAAGCACAGGATACAGTAACATGTATATCATCCAATTAACGTGTTCCCAAAACATGGAACATTTACAAAGAAAACGAAATTTCTTATAATTGACAAAATTAACAAAATCCATACATCAAAAATTACTACCATCACTACCCTACTTACATGCCTGTAACTCGTATGACTGTATATACAAACATTTTTCTATGTGTACTAATGCTTTAGCCCCTCAATTTATATTGTAATATTAGCATTTAATACACCAAAACATTCTGAAGCTATTCATTCCCTAATTTTTGTATTTTGCATTTATAACCCCTCAGTATACAATATACTTGTATATCATACACCAGTGACTCAAATCACAAAATACCAAGACATATATAAGTGTTACAACATTCGCATCACTAACAAAAAACCTCTTCAAAACTTTTTTTTTTATATAAACAGTCTAAAAGATAATATATAAAAATAATTAATTAGCATATAATTATAATTCTCATTGCCTAAAGACTCGCCGCACTTACTTCGTGCCGGCACATACTACCCCCCCCCTTTTCCCTATTATCAATGTTATTATACTGAGCGTTATCATGGGAATAAAAATTCCTCATGCACATACAGTAGTCATAATTAAAAATATTGACATACAAGTTCGTACATGTTCCATCCTTGTTTTTTCCCCAATAACACCATTGAACAAAACCAGTTAACAATCTCACAGAAACCCCATTAAGGGCATCGCTCAATAAAATTGTCCACTCCTAACCTAATACCTCACTATTCATTATAATTCATATATCATTACATAACATGATTAGGTACATAGAAAAAGGTGTCATTATATGTGATTATAAAATTGACTAAGCCAAAGATCATGATTTCATATATAAACATAGCAGAAAAATTTTCACCACAAAGCAACTGTGCAGGGTCACAGCACTTCGCAAACATAAGTTATACAACGATCAAGTTAACTTGTGTACTATCTTAACATCATTCTGCTCTAAACCCGAGATCCCAAGGTTTAGTCATCATGGTTTTAAGGTTATCCTGTATGCAGTGAACATAACCATAGATTCCAAATCCTCATTCATCTCCCTTCCACTCTATTCATAACCCTCCCACCATCCACACTACAAAGAAGCCTAAACCAACTCACCCTCATGTATCCCCCGGTAGGAGACCAACCCTTTGCCCGCCCCCTGGGTTCATGAGGAGAAGGCCCCCCACAATGAGATTCCGGTAACCCTCCGAAAAGCTAACTACTCACCTCCCCCCATAGACTTGCCTATTCCTACACATAGTTCTATAAAATCTCGCTGCTAACGCTTTTATCCTCAACTCTCCCCTAACCTCCCTCATCCCCCAAGATACATGTAAATAATCCGTCATAACATACATTAAGGCTCTACCCACATCACCCGGCACCCCGGTTACATCCAACATTAAGGCCCTTAGGAATGGTCATTGCCTCCCCCCCCCAAAAGTCTGATAACTCTCACCATCCATAACCTCACCCCCTCCAAAGAGGGACAAAAATATACCGCATGAAAAGCCGTTTCGATGTCCCCACAATGCAAGCATGAGGCCTCTCTCACAAGACCCATTTTATACAACACATCCCTAGAGGCCAATATTCCCATCAGAAACCGATATACTAACTCTCGTACCCTTGCTGGTATTCTAAGCAAGCCAAACTTCCTCCATATGCTTATCCAGTCATATGTTGGATATACAGCAAGCCCCTGTAAGACACCCTTGCCCACCACAGCACCCACCATTCGTTTGACCTTTAACGTGGACACCTGTTTAACATGTAATAAAACCCTCAACATGTCCTCACAATACCTCAAATCCCTTCCACACCACCATCTTCGTGCATCCTCCATTACCCTCCCTACCCTGACTCCTCTATTCCCCCCAGTCCGGATATATCTTTGTTTAATATATAAAGCCATTACTCTATGACCCAATGACATCAGGCCAAGACCCCCACGTCTCCCCTCCGTCATCACCACGTCCTTACTCAACCATGCCCTCCCAAACCCCCACACATACCTTAGAACCTTCCTCTGGATTTCTGCAATATCCTTTGCTCTTAAAGGGAACACCTCAGCCACTCCCCACACCTTACTGTAAACCAGAGAGTTGACCACTAAAACTCTCTGCTGTAATGTTACGTCCCTAGCCCTTAAGCCTCCTAGCCTACCCAAAACCCTGCTCGTAACTAATTCCGAATTTATCTTCCTACTCTCCTGCACTTCCGCCATGTACCATATTCCACAAACCTTAATTCTGTCCACTACTGACCATCCCAACCCCTCCCCCAAGCTCCCTCCCACCCAATCTCCCACCTCTAATAGTCTCGACTTCATTAAATTAACTCTCAAACCCGTAGCGTCCCCAAAAATCTGAATGATTCCACCAACTTTCCTTAGATCTTCCTCATGCCTTACCAGCACAGTAGTATCATCTACGTACCCCACAATCCCCCCCGCCCACCCCCCCTAATCCCATGTTCATTCATCACCTCATCCACCAGCCCATAAAATGGATTCTGTACGCAGGCAAACAATAACTGAGAGAGTGGACAGCCCTGCCTCAAACCTCTCTCCATCAGTACTGGGTCCCCCAACTTACCATTAACCTGTACCCTAATAACTGCTCCCTCATACAAGGTTTGCACCCATCTCACCACCTTCTCCCCCAAACCCAACTGTTCCAAACAAACTTTTAAGAAATCCCTATTCACACAATCATATGCATTAGCCCAATCTAAACCAAGTATTCCCCCTCCGGTGCAGTCCTCAATAAAATCCCTTATGTGACTATGCCCGTCCCTCATACTTCTTCCCGGAATGCCAAACTGTCCCCCATGTACCACTGATCCTAGAACCTTCTTCAGTCTATTGCCCAGAATTTTAGCATAAATTTTATAATCAGCACACATTAAGGATATCGCTCTATAATCACTCAGTACTTTCCCTTCCTTCTTTTTCGGCACTAACACAACGATCCCGGTTTTCTGTGTTTTCCCCATCCTCCCACTGCGCCACATATAATTCAAGACTTCCACTAAACCATGCCTAATACACTCCCAATAAACTCTATAAAAATCATTCGGTATTCCATCTATGCCCGGCGTCTTACCCTGACTCATCCCGTAAACCGCCTCCTCCACCTCCTCCTCACTAATACTCCCCTCCAGCATTTCTTGTTCCTGTTGTCCTAATACAATATTACTCTGCATATCCCCAAATACCTTCTCACTTGCATCTCCTCTGTTCCTCCTCCATTTCTCCCTAAACCAATAATCTGCATAAACACTAATGCTGTCCGTATTAGTAAGGCCTTGACCCTCCACATAACCTCCCCCCCCCTGCAGCGACCACTATGTGTGCTATGGTAGTCACCATTTGCCTTTCCCTAAATTTTCGCAGAACGTAACCTGATGGTTGATCACCCTTTAACACCTCCTCTAACCCCGCTCTAACTCTAATTGCGTTAAACCTGTCATTATGTAACTCTGCAATCCTACACCTTAAACCATCCACATCCCCTCTCATACCTTCCCTACCCCCCCCGTCGTAAAACGCATTCAGTTGTCCCTCCAGGTAGTTTTGCAAACCATACCGCCACCGTGCCTGTTCCCTACCACGTGCCCTGAAAAACTCCGCGATTCCTATCTTAGCCCTCACCTCGCACCAGTCAAGCAAATCCATCTCACCATCCCTGCCATCCCAGAAATGTGTCCACCATTCCTCAAAGGAAGAGCCAACATCCCCCTCCTGCAGTAGCCTCACATTCAATTTCCAATACCCAGCATATATACGTACTATACCATCCACCCGCAGATCAGCTATCACCGCCCTATGATCCGAAAAACCGACATCGAAAGCTCTCACCCTTTCCACACCTATCCCCTGCATCACATATATCCTATCTAACCTCGCCTCATAATTTCCACGCATGAACGTGCGCTCCACCCCATACTCCCCCCTCCCCACCACATCGACAACTCCTACATCCCTTAACACATCCCTTAGCGCACCCAAGACACATCCCGCCCCCCTCGGTGAGACATCCCCATACCTAATCACACAGTTCCAGTCACCCCCAAGAACAGTTATGGAAGGTAGACCCCGCAAATAATACATCAAAACATCACGAACAAAATCAACTTTCACTCTAACATTGTTGCATGCCGGCATATAAACTCCAATGAAACATACTCTCCCCACCCCCCAGTGCCCATCTACCCTCACGACCCTCCCCCCTCCCCCCTCCTCCCAACCCATGACACGCAATGGGCTGGTCTCCTTTACAGCCACTGCCACCCCTCCTTTTAATTGCAAAGCATTACTGACAAATAGGTTATAACCCCGCAAACGCAATTCACACCCTAACCTATGGTTATGCTCCTGCAAAAAACATACATCTACATCAAACCTTCGTAAAAACCATTCTAACCAAACCCTTTTGACCTCAGATTTAAGACCATTTACATTTATTGTGACGCACTTGAACTTCCCAGAAAAGGCGGCTTACCTCTATGCCGCTGTGGCTTACTCAATTCGCCTTTCATGGTACCCATACCATTTTTATCATGTTTCCTAACCTGTCCACCAAACCCCCCTTGCCCTCCCCCACCGAGCTTCCCCGGCAAACCCCCTCCCCTGGGTGCCTTCTCCCCCACATCTACCCATGACTTCTTCCCAGGTCTCTGCCCAGGTGTTAAAACCTCATCAACGTCCAAGGCACCCGCCGTCCGTTTGCGTGAGCTCTCACTCACACACATATCTACCTCATGCGAGTCCTCCTGATGGACTTCCACCACCACTTCCGTGTCCACTCTGTCATTCCTCGAACCCTCCACCTGTCCCTGCTGCTTATCCATCAGCTGCACCTCACTTAACTTCTCGGGTCCGTCCTCCCCGTCCACCGGCTCATCCAAGAACTCCTGCAGCACTGCTTCCAACATCCTCTCCTGGGTAGACTCTTCCACGTCCACCCTTCCCTTAGGCGATGGGGGGCTCTCCCCTGTCACCTCCGGGAGGGTAACACACGTCCCCATCACCTCTTCCACCTTGTCCACCTCCTCACTCCAGAGATTCGTCTTCTGTCCATCCGCTACCCCCAACTCCACATCCACATTGCATGGTTGCTGATCCACCATCCACGATAACGCCATCCTAGGGGCTTGCCTGCGAGGACACTGCGCCGCCATGTGCTCATAAGAATCACATAATCGGCAAGTTTTCCTCTGCCCCGCATAGTGGACAAATATCTGGGTCCTATAGTTTGTCAGCGTTACATACGAGGGTATTGGCCGCCTCAATGACATCTTCAGGGTGCAGGACCCCTCGGGCAGCCCTTCAAACGGCCCGTCCCTCCACACCCCCATACTAGCCATATGAACAGTTCCATAATCGCTGAAGGCTTCCTGAATGCCATATGACGTTGCCTCAAATGGTACATTACGCACCTTTACCCATGTGTAATATTTCGAAACATCATGTAGACACACCTCTACTGCTGAATTCACACTCATCCTCCTTTCCTGGAATTCATCCACAATCCTGGAGTAAAAGCCGGCTCTTGTAAACTTCACAAAAACCCTTGACATTCCATTTAGGGCCACACCATACAATTCATCGTTCGATATCCCGTAGACGTCTCTAATGATGGCCGATAACAGTACATGCATCGTCGCACTGCTTAACGTTCCTCGAACTAATTCAATACAGACAGTATTCACTCTCCTGTTGATACGATCCGCCATGTTGGTGTCTAAGTCCAGCAGTCACCACCAGGTGGCGTGTAGGGAGACTCAAGAAGCGTCCTCTCTTCCCAGTGGTCGAGAGACGAATACCTGACAATTAGAGTGTTGTCGATCTTAATGTTAAGTTGCTTAACACCTGCTCTGCTACCAAACATAATATAGTAGGTTTTGTCAGTGCTAAATATAAGTTTATTGGCTGTCATCCAAGTCGATATTTTGAGCAGCTCCTCGTTAACAATGGTGTTGAGGGTGGCAAGATTAGGGTGGGAGATGACATAAGTCGTGTCGTCAGCAAAGAGAATGGGTTTCAGGTGTTGGGACATGTTTGGAAGATCATTGATGTAAATGAGGAAGAGCAGGGGTCCAAGGACACTTCCCTGCGGAACTCCAGTATCAAGTGGCCGTGTTGATGAGGCTGTCTTTAATGGTGACATACTGATACCTATTTGTAAGGTAGGATTTAAAACATGCAAGTGCATGGCTGGCCTCTTATACCATAATGGTCAAGTTTGTGGAGTAGGATGCCGTGGTCTACAGCTTCAAAAGCTTTTCTTAGGTCAATAAAAATTCCTAGTGGATATTCCTTATTTTCCAATGCTGTGTAAAGCAGATCTAGCATTTTTATGATTGCATCATTAGTGCTTTTATTTTTCCTGAATCCAAATTGGCAGGGGTTGAGTATGTTTTGTGCCGTTATAAATGAATATAGTCTCCTGTGCACGAGTTTCTCGAAGATTTTGGATAGCAATGGTAAGTTTGATATTGGCCTATAGTTGTTTACATCTGTAGGGTCACCACCTTTATGTATTAGTGTAACCCTTGTTGTCTTGAGTAGTGTCGGGAAAGTGCTAGTTTTTAGTGACTTGTTAAAAAGTAATGTAATAGCATGCGAAAGGACATGGGCCGTTCGCTTGTGCATTAATGGTGGGATGTGAGACAGATTGCCTGAGCTATTTTTAAGTGACTTTATAATCGCAGTGACTTCCGTGGGCTCAGTTGGTACAAGATAGAAGGAATTTGGAAAATTCCCATCCAGGTAGTCCCCGGCACGGGCATTGGTACATGGGATTTTACTGGCGAGGTTAGATCCTATGGTTGAGAAGAAGTTGTTTATCTTGTTAGCTGTATCAGTGGGATGTAGTGGTGTTTCATGAGGTTTATCTAGGACAATATTCTTGTTTTTTTTCAGTTTGTGGGTCCCCAGAATCTGGGAAAGTGTTTTCCAGGTCTTTTTTATATCTCCTCTTGTGTCAGTGAATCTGCTGGAGTAGTACAGTTTTTTGGCTATTTTTATTACTTTGGTGAGAACTGGTGAACAGTGTTTAAGAATATCTTTGTGTATTAAGCCCTGTCTAAGTAATTTGTTAAGAAAAATGTCTGTCCAATCGTCAATACCATTGGCCTTGGAGAATTCTGTAGGCCATTCAACAGTCTCTAGGTCTGCTGTGAAATTCCTTATTGAGGCCTCGTCATGGAGTCTAAAGGAGTATAAAGGAGGTAATATCTTATTACACTATAAAGAAGATATACTAGAAATAAGGGAAGATTACATGTGTGTTAGCTAAAAAAAAATTAAAAAATCATTCTCCTTCCTTTCTGTCGCTACATTCATTAGGCACCTTATGACTCTTCTTAAACTGGCTCATGCTATGACTGGCTTTGATATATGCAGGCAGCCTGTTCCATTCCTTTATTGCTGTACAGTAAAAGGTGTTTGAAGCCTGACCACTGACTGTGGGTACTACAAAATTGTGCTCTCTCCCCCTAGTACTATGATTGCTTTGGTTCCCAACCTTGACAAAATTGGCAGCAAGATATTCTGGGCATTGTTTGTGAGCAGTTTTATAAACATGATTTAACTTCAGTTGTTTTACTGTCTTCAGCATTCAGCATATTCAATTGTAATTCATCCTGGCTTACATGTTCTCTTGGACTCAGGTCCAGGATGAATCTTACCGTTTTGTTCTGTGTGACTTGCAGTCTGTCTTTCAGTTTTTTTTTTATATATTATGAAGAGCAAGCGTAGTCCACATGACATTGTATAAGGGATAGACATAGCGTCCTGCGAGCCTCAGTAGGTAGACACTGTGTTTGTCTGTAGAGGAACTTCAGTCTGGCATTCGCTTTCTTTATTGAACTGTTCTCTATCAGTTCTCCTGACATGCATGGGTTAAAGGAGATTCCCAGATATTTTACTGAGGAAACTGAAGTGATGGGTTCCCCATTACACCGGCCATTAAAATTATTTACCCTTCTCAGTTTATGTTTCGTGCCAAAGACTACGGCTTCCGTTCTCCCGAGGTGTAACGATAGTGTGTTGTCTACTAACCATTTGCTGCAGGACTCCAGTGTTATTACATTAGCTATATCTTGTGGGTCTTTACCTGACACTAACAGAACACTGTCATCCGCATACAGTAGGAGTTTGCACTTGACACTGGTGGACACGTCATTAACATAACAAAGGAATAATGAGGAACCCAGAATACTACCTTGGGGAAATCCACATGCTATCGGCAGAGCTTCTGATTCTGTTTTGTTGATTTTGACAACTTGTTTCCTGTTGCTAAGGTAGGACTTGAAGTTTCTTACAGAATATATTGTGGTTGACATTATCGAAGACCTTTTGCAAGTCTAAGGTTACCATTCCTATGAGGTTCCCGATCGACATTTCAGTTCTCATGTAATCCATCAGATTAATTAGGGAGGTGTCGGTTGAGTAAGATCTTCTAAAATCTGATTGATGACTATGAAGAATGTTGTTGTCATTAAGGTACTTAACTACTTGAGAGTAGTTGTGTACGAATGGTATATAATACCGACAAGATGAGAGTAAGACACATGTGCAACATCTGGGTATCTTTATTGTAGACGTTTCGCCATCCAGTGGCTTTATCAATACAAATTCTAGGACATAACTTGAAGACAGTAGAACTATGTACAGAAGATGAGGTAATCAGTCCCTCAACCTAGGAGTAGGTGCGAACAGCACCATAGTCGTGGAGATTCTGAAGCAGAAGAAAGAATCCTGGGGCTTATATAGTAACGTCAGGTGAAGCAGACGAGGGCAAATTCACTGGTAGGCGGGATTCCCCAGTGGAAGTAGGTCCTTCCCAAAGAGATGGGTTAGTAGTAGTAGTAGTTGTCGTGAAGGTTATGTACATGTCCTCAGACGTTACTATATAAGCCCCAGGATTCTTTCTTCTGCTTCAGAATCTCCACGACTATGGTGCTGTTCGCACCTACTCCTAGGTTGAGGGACTGATTACCTCATCTTCTGTACATAGTTCTACTGTCTTCAAGTTATGTCCTAGAATTTGTATTGATAAAGCCACTGGATGGCGAAACGTCTACAATAAAGATACCCAGATGTTGCACATGTGTCTTACTTGAGAGTACACCGCCCTCTCTGGAATTTTGGATATTACTCTGAGTATACTAACTGACCTATAGTTGCTGACATCAGACCTACTATTTTTCATGAAGATAGGAGTAACTCTGGCCTCCTTGAACCCCTCCGGTACGGTATTTGTGGTGATGGACAAATTATTATGAGAGCAATGAGGATTGACAGTTCAGAGGCACCATCTTTTAGGAACTTAGACGGGATGTTATCTAGACCGGTGCTCTTAGCTGGGTTTAATTTGCTTAGTTCTTTTTGAGCGAAGTCATGAGATACACTTACTAATCGACAACTGTTTGGGGTTACGCCTTTATTCGTATATTATGTTTTAAACTTATCAGAGTGTGTTAAAGGTATTTGATGCAGCTGGTAGTTTACTTACTAGTGTTGATGCAACAGATGTGTTGTAGGAATTAAAACAATTTTCTACTTTAGCTGCTTCGTGGCAATCCTTGTTATCGATATTTAGTACTATGTTAGATCTACCTACTGGTTTATGGCTATACTCCTAATGCTTTATTTGTTGCCAGAGCTTTCTGGGGTTATTTTTGTACTCTTCAATTTTTTTAGCAATAGTACCTTGCCTTTGCTCCTTTTATAAGTCTCTGTATTCTGTTCCTCACCCTTTGGAATTCATTTAATGCTGCAATATCCTGTCTACCTACCCTGGTCTCTGAATTTCATATTATCTAATATCTCAGTAGTCATCCAGGGTCCGGATCTCCGTTTAATCCTAACCTCTTTAACTGGTACAATATTATCAAGGATGGCATTGAACATTGTTTTGAATTTTTCCCAGGCATCGTTTACGTCCGTGCAACTTGTTATCTCTGTCCAGTCACAATTGTGTAGCCTATTTACCAGTGTTTCTTTATTGTAGTGCCTAGTTGACCTCACTTTTATTGTCCTGTGTAGGCTTATCCTTTCTCAAGTGATTTTCCTGGTGCAGTAAATGATGAAATGATCACTAAGGCCTGTGGTAATGACGCCTGACTGACTCATGTTTTCAGAGCGGTTGCAAAGTATGGGGTCAGTTAGGGTGGCTAAAAACTGTGTGATCCAGGTTGGTGTATTAATTAGTTGAGTGTAACTATTCAAACCTAAGATTTGCTTAGATTTTTAGCATAGCCCGTTATTTTGTTGCTGAAAACAGATATTGAATTCTCCCAGTATTACTGTTTTGCAATTGTTGTTGTTGTTGTTCTTCTTCTTCTGTTGGGGTTTCAGGTCCACTGACAGCATATGCCGTATCGAGCCCGATTTTGCAATTGTTCTCAAGTTCGTACAAGGCTCTGGAAAAAATCTAAGAACTGGTCATGGGTGGGAGGGCGGTAACTAGTTCCCACTAAGATGGGTTTTGTCTTAAGAAGCAGCACTTCAAACCCATAGAATCTCCAGCTTTTTGTCATTTAAATCAGGTCTTGGGTTGTAAGCTAAGTCATTTCTTATGTAGGCACATACTCCATCACCTTTTCTGTTCCTATCTAAGCGTTTTATATTGTAACTTTTATTTTGATCTCGTCGCCAGTCACCGTATCATCCAACCAGGATTCATAGATGGATATAACTGCCGCTCTAGTTCTGTTAGCTAGAATCCTAATCTCTGCCAATTTTGAAAAAAGTGATCTTGCATTGACATGAATAAAGTGAAGGCCTGTTTTCATAAAACAATTATAATTATCAGTATATGGCAAGGGGTCATTTGTATTAAAAATAGGTAAGTCAATGTCATCATTGTTAAAAGGAAACCGTGCCAAAGTGCATTTGTTACAAACAAAATGAATTCTGGCACCATTACCATAATCGAACACACATCCATTATGCACCCACCCCTTACACTTTTCACATAACGTGTATTTACTGTTCTTCTTTCGGACCTTAGTACAGTGGATACAAATGTTTGGTGGTGTTTGAGATAAGAGTGGCTGTACTGATTCACATTAACCTACGTATGCATTACATATAGAGTTAAGATTATCATTCCTAGCTACTAGACCTGCATTATCACCGTCATTTATCTGCCTGTTTTCATCCTGCACAATAGACTGAGGTCCTGGATTAGTTTGGATATCACCACTTAACAGCGCCACTATCAGAGCTGTGCGCCGCTGTTTTTGTTTGGGTATGCAACAGTGACATTTATGTTTCTGGTAGGATGGCAACTGTTGTGTTTTCACTGTCCAGGGTATGACCCCATTCGCCTTTTCCAGTCCCCATGACTGATTTCCTACTTCAGAGAATTACAAGATAAAGATTAACATAATCATGGCAGCCTGTACCACCCTCTAATCCTAGCCATTTTCACTTTATTTTTATTTATTTTTTTATTTTCTTTCAGTTCCCTAGCAATGGCCTAGTAACTACTCTACTAGTTACACTGGTTACTAGTAAATTTCCTAATAACTTCCTTCACAAACCCTCTTCACTCCTCACTTATCCCCTTCACACCCACTTTCACGCCTCCCTGCACAGTTCGGCATCACACTTCTAACTCACTTCCATCCTAGCAGTACAAAAGTTTTACTTAATGGCGATATCCGTCCCAGTCCTCCTCAATTCGTCGTATTGTTGACTCCTGACCATAGTTCTGCTGGTTCAGCCATTTTCAAAAGCACTCAAGGAAGAAAATGCCACCACAACCTGACTTTCCTTGGAGTTTTATCGTTAGATTTGGCGATTTCTCCCATGATTCCCTCCCACTATACACTGGTCTGTTGAATATGTAGGACAGTTACTGAAAAAAAAAATCATTTGTTGTTTAACTATTCACTTCCCGTTATCTGGCACTGATGGATAACCGCGGCTACATGATAGTTTCCTTGGAGTTTTGTTTTGTAGATTTGATGATGACTTCTGTGTTTCCCTCTCATTACCACTGGTGCAGTTGGTATGATGGTGGTGCAGTTATATGATGCTACTGTCAGTATATAAGAGAACGTCACTTTGCTAGTTGTACGTCTGATAGTAGTTGGTGTCTGAATGCCGGTCATCCATGTTTAAATGTCCACTTCCTTCCCTCATTTGGAACTGAGGGAAAAAGAAAACAATCACTACCGACATGTCAGTTTCCTTGGAGTTTTGATGTTAAGTTTTATCCCATGTTGTCCTCCCATTGAACACTGTTGCAGTTATATGGAGGTCAGTTACTTCAGTGTAGTGGAAAGCGTCGTTTGTTTGATGTAAGGAAACATACCCAACATTTTCACCCATGCCGGGGGTTGAACCACAGAAACTCAATGCGTGTGAGGCGAGTGCGTTGTCAACTAAGGGGCCTGTAGAGCAATTTTCCGCGCGCGCTCAACAAAAAATCGAAAAATTATGGAAATTGAGTTATATAAACAGAAAAATAGCTTAACACTTTGGCAACACAATGGTACCAGACTGAATGTTATAAGTAAGTAAGTAAGTTTATTCAGGTATACACAAATACAGTTACATAGAATTATCATACATAGCAGCATATGTGTAGAGAACCTAGGATAACCCAAAAAAGTCAGACAGAGTGACTTATTTCCATTGGGGTCCTTTTACCTTATTATTATAGTATAAAGGTTATAATATTTTCTTATTATTCTACAATGAAGATAACATCTTATTATCATACTAAAAAGACTATCTGCTACACCAAGGTCATTAAGACTATCTACAATACGAGGGTCATTACAAGGAATAAGGTAAAATTTACACGTATGTTAGCTAAAAAATAGAAAATCATTCCCTTCCCTTTCTGTAGCTACATTCATCAGACACCTTTTGGCACTCTTCTTGAACTGGTTCACGCTATGACTGGCTTTGACATGTGCGGGTAGTCTGTTCCATTCCTTTATTGCTGTACAATAAAAGGTGTTTGAAGCCTGGCCACTGACTGTGGGTACTACAAAGTTGTGCTCTCTCCCCCTAGTACTATGATTGCTTTGGTTCCCAACCTTGACAAAATTGACAGCAAGATATTCTGGACATTGTTTGTGAGCAATTTTATAAACATGATTTAGCTTCAGTTGTTTTACTCTGTCTTCAACATTCAGCATATCCAACTGCTGTAATTCATCCTGGCCTACATGTTCTCTTGGTCCCAGCCCCAGGATGAATCTTACGATTTTGTTCTGGGTGATTTGCAGTCTATCTTTCAGTTTTTTTGTCAAGGCAGAGTACCAAGAAGAGCAAGCGTAATCCATATGGCATTGTATAAGGGCTAGACATAGGGTCCTGCGAGCCTCAGTAGGTAGACACTGTGCTTGTCTATACAGGAACTTCAGTTTGGAATTCGCTTTCTTTACTACACTGTTCCCTATCAATTCTCCTGACATGCATGGGTCAAAGGGGATTCCCAAATATTTTACTGATGAAACCAAAGTGATGGGCTCCCCATTACATTGAACATTAAAATTATTTACCCTTCTCAGTTTATGTTTCGTGCCAAAGAGAATGGCTTCAGTTTTCCCTAGGTGTAATGATAGTTTGTTGTCTACTAACCATTTGCTGCAGGACTCCAGTTCCAGTGTTAAAACATTAGCAATATCTTGTGGGTCTTTACCTGACACTAACAGAGCACTGTCATCTGCATACAGTAGGAGTTTGCACTTGACACTGATAGGCATATCATTGACATAACATAAGAATAATAAGGGACCCAGAATACTACCTTGGGGAACTCCACATGTTATCGGCAGGGGTTCTGATTCTGTTTTGTTGATTTTGACTATTTGTCTCCTGTTGCTAAGGTAGGACTTAAACCAGTCTACAGAACCTATACCAATAGCTTGAAGTTTATTACATAATATATTGTGGTTGACAGTATCGAAGGCCTTTTGCAGGTCTAAGGTTACCATGCCTATGAGGTTCCCCTTTGACATTTCAGTTCTCAGGTAATCCATCAGATTAATAAGGGAGGTGTCGGTTGAGTAGGATCTTCTAAAGCCCGATTGATAGCTATGGAGAATGTTGTTGTCATTAAGGTACTTAACTACTTGAGAATACACCGCTCTCTCTAGAATTTTAGATATTATACTGAGTATACTAACAGGCCTATAGTTGCTTACATCAGACCTACTATTTTTCTTGAAGATAGGAGTGACTCTGGCCTCCTTGAACCCCTCCGGTACTGTATTAGTGGTGATTGATAGATTTATTATGTGAGCAATAGGGATTGACAGTTCAGAAGCACCATCTTTTAGGAAGTTAGACGGGATGTTATCAGGGCCTGTGCTCTTAGTTGGGTTTAACCTGCTTAGTTCTTTTTGAATAAAGTCATGAGATACACTTACTAGTTGACAACTGTTTGGGGTTACCCCTTTATTGGTATAGTATGTTTGAAACTTATCAGAGTCTGTGTTAAAGGTATTTGATGCAGCTGGTAGTTTACTTACTAGTGTTGATGCAACAGATGTGTAGTAGGAATTAAAGCAATTTGCCACCTTAGATGTTTCGTGGCATACCTCATTATCGATAGTGAGTACTATGTTAGACCTATCTACTGGCTTATGGCTATACCCCAACTGTTTTAGTTGTTGCCAGAGCTTTCTGGGGTTATGCTTATACTCGTCAATTTTTGAGCAGTAGTGCTTTGCCTTTGCTCCTTTTATAAGTCTCTGTACTCTGTTCCTCACCCTTTGGAATTCATTTAGTGCTGCAATATCCTGTCTGTTTGCTTTAAATCTTTTTAGCAGCTGGTCTCTGAATTTCATATTATCTAATATCTCAGTATTCATCCAGGGTTCAGTTCTTCGTTTAATCCTAACCTCTTTAACTGGTGCAATATTATCAAGGATGGTAGTGAACATTGTTTTGAATTTTTCCCAGGCATCGTTTACGTCCGTGCAACTTGTTATCTCTGTCCAGTCACAATTGTGTAGCCTATTTACCAGTGTTTCTTTACTGTAGTTTCTAGTTGACCTCATTTTTATTGTCCTGTGTAGGCCTATCCTATCCCTAGTTATTTTCCTGGTGCAGTAAATGATGAAATGATCACTAAGACCTGTGGTAATGACGCCTGACTGACTAATGTTCTCAGAGCGGTTACAAAGTATGTGGTCAATTAGGGTGGCTGAGAACTGTGTGATCCGGGTTGGAGTATTAATTAGTTGAGTGTAACTATTTAATCCTAGAATTTGCTTATACCTTTTGCATAGCCCGTTATTTTGCTGCTGAAAACAGATATTAAAGTCGCCCAGTATTATTGTCTCGCAATTGTTTTCAACTCCGGACAAGACTCTGGAAAAGTCTTCTAAGAACTGGTCCTGGGTAGGAGGGCGGTAACTAGTTCCTACTAAGATGGGTTTGGTCTTAGGAAGCAGCACTTCAAACCATAGAATCTCCAGTTTATTGTTATTTAAATCAGGTCTTGGGTTGTAAGCTAAGTCATTTCTAATGTAGGCACATACTCCACCACCCTTTCTGTTCCTATCTAAGCGTTTTATATTGTAACCATCTATTTTGACCTCGTCGTCAGTCACCGTATCATCCAACCAAGATTCAGAGATGGTTATAACTGCCGCCCTAATTTTGTTAGCTAGAATCCTAATCTCTGCCAATTTAGGAAGAAGTGATCTTGCATTGACATGAATAAAGTGAAGGCCTGTTTTCATAAAACAATCATAATCATCAATATATGGCAATGGGTCATTTGTATTAAAATTAGGTAAATCAATGTCATCACTGCTAAAGGGTAACTGTGCCAAAGTGCATTTGTTACACACAAAATGAATTCTGGCACCGTTGCTATAATTGTACATACATCCATCATGCACCCACCCCTTACACATTTTACATAAGGTGCCTTTTCTGTTTTTCATGCGTACTTTAGTACAGTGTATGCACCTGTTTGGTAGTGTTTGAGATAATAATCGCTGTATTGTCTCACATTGACCTATGTATGCATTACATATGGAGTTAAGGTTATCATTCCTAGCTACTAGACCGTCATTATTGCCGTCATTTATCTGTCTGTTTTGCCTCTGCACAATAGTTTGAGGTCCTGGATTAATTTGGATATCACCACTTAAGAGCGCTACAATAAGAGCTGTGTGCCACTGTTTTTGTTTAGGTATGCGGTGTTGCCATACCTTGCGGCGATAGTGACATTTACTTTTCTGGTAGGATGGCAACTGTTGGGCTTTTACTGTCCAGGGCGCTGTTACTCCATTCATCTTTTCCAGCCCCCATGACTGATTACTTTCTTCATGGAATTGAAGAAGAAATATAAATATAATTATGGCAGCCTGTACCCCCCTAATGCCTGCCATTTTCACTCTTCGCTCTTTTACTCATATACAATAATATTTATTTCTCTTTTCCTTTCCCTAGTACACTTAGTAGCTGCTTTAGCAATCACCACTGAATTACTAGTAAAATTTCCTCTTCAAAATCCTCTTCACTGCTCACTTTTCCCTGGTTTTATCCTTCCAAATCCCCCTCAGTTCCATTTATCGGGGGTTGTGTGGTGTTGTTGTCTCCTGACCTGTTTTGCTGACTCAGCCATTTTTAAAACACTGAGGGGAGTAACGCCACCTACAACCTGACTTTCCTTGAGTTTATAGATATATTTGGCGTTTTCTGCTATGACTCTCTCACTGTACACTGGTCAGCTGAATATAGGTCAGCTACTATAACATTAACCTTGACTGTTTAACTATTCACTTCTTTCTCACGACTGGCACTGAGATGTTCTACGACGTTTCTACAAGAAATTATAGTCATTTATATCAGGTATGGTGACGGCGATGTGGGTCGTAGGTCTGCTCACAGCCCATATATTTTTTGGAATTTTTTCCTTTTTTTTTATCGCTTTTTCTTGCATTATTCTTTCTAATATAATAACTGACTATTTGGCATCATATAAGAGTAGGCGGAGCTTATCCGTAGAGTGCCAGCCAATCAGGCACGATCTGAGAACACTCGGCAGTATTTCCGATCCAGAGTGCCAGGAGAAATCTCTTCAATATTACGCTTATATCAGCTTACATATCAACTCTACGGCTTATTTATCTATCAGAATTGATCTAATATGATATAATAAACACTATAAATAACATACAAACATGTTATATACTCTAGACTGAATAAAATAAGCCATAATTTGGCGATAGACCATTCGGAATATTTTGATATAAATGAGTTACTACTCTCCATGTCGTCTCCATGTCGTATTCTTTGGTATTTGAGTAAGAGAAAACGGTGTTTTGAAGAGGATAACTACATTAGAACATCAGCTTACTAAGAAATACACCGAAACAAACGCGATTTTCGCGAAAAAAAAATAAAAAATTCGAGACGGTGGGCCGGTCGGCGCTCCAGGCCAATATCTCGGAAGTAACTTATTCACAGGTTTGCCGCAGCCGCAGCAAGCAGCAACAAGGCTGCTCCTATATCTTGCCATCCCCTGGGCCTATCCGAACTCCAGTGATGGCCAAATTTGCAAGTACTGCTGCAACAACATGCAAGGAACCTATAGTGACATAAAAACTGACGGTGACGACAACGAAATGGACTAAATATGACAAAAGAGGGACCGGCATTCAAGTACCAGACCTGCTGCCAGACGTGAACCAGACATGAGACGTTTTCCACTACAATGAAATAACTGACCTCCATATCAACTGCACCAGTGTTTAACGGGAAGACAACATGTCAGAAAACCTGATCAACTAAATCTCCAAGGAAATGACAGGTCTGTAGGACTTTTTTTCTTCAGTGCCAAACGAGGGAAAGAATTGAGCATTTAAACATGGCTGACTGGCATCCAAACAGCCGCTACTGCCAGACGTACAACTAGCGAAGTGAAATTCTCATCTTTACTGACGTTCATCTGTTGACAGTAGCATCATATCTGTACCACCATCATATCACCTGTACCAGTGCTAACGAGAGGGAAACACAGGAGACATCGTCAAATCAACAGTACAAAACTCCAAGGTTATAGGTCGGATATCCCTCAGTGCCAGTCGTGAGAAAGAAGTGAATAGTTAAACAGTCAAGGTTAATGTTTTAGTAGCTCACCTGAATTCAGCTGACCAGTGTACAGTGAGAGAATCATAGCAGAAAACGCCAAATATATCTATAAACTCAAGGAAAATCAGGTTGTAGGTGGCGTTACTCCCCTCAGTGTTTTAAAAATGGCTGAGTCAGCAGAACAGGTCAGGCAGTCAACAACACCACACAACCCCCGATAAATGGAATTGAGGGGGATTTGGAAGGATAAAACCATGGATTAAACCTTTCTGATCTACCAGAATGGAAAGGAGTTAGAAGTTAATTGGGGAAGCCAGACTGTGAAGTGAGATGGGAAGGGGAGTGTGTAATAAGGGGTTAACTGTAAGGGTTTTGTGAAGTTAAGGGAAAAGTGAGCAGTGAAGAGGGTTTTGAAGAGGAAATTTTACTAATAATTCAGTGGTGATTGCTAAAGCAGATACTAAGTGTACTAGGGACTGGAAAAGAGAAATAAATATTATTTTATATGAGTAAAAGAGCGAAGAGTGAAAATGGCAGGCATTAGGGGGATACAGGCTGCCATAATTATATTTATGTTTCTTCTTCAATTCCATGAAGAAAGAAATCAGTCATGGGGGCTGGAAAATGTGAATGGAGTAACAGCGCCCTGGACAGTAAAAGCCCAACAGTTGCCATCCTACCAGAAAAGTAAACGTCACTATCGCTGCAAGGTATGGCAACACCGCATACCCAAACAAAAACAGTGGCACACAGCTCTTATTGTAGCGCTCTTAAGTGGTGATATCCAAATTAATCCAGGACCTCAAACTATTGTGCAGAGGCAAAACAGACAGATAAATGACGGCGATAATGACGGTCTAGTAGCTAGGAATGATAACCTTAACTCCATATGTAATGCATAATGAGGTATGCCACGAAACATCGAAGGTGGCAAATTGCTTTAATTCATACTACACATCTGTTGCATCAACACAAGTAAGTAAACTTCCAGCTTCATCAAATACCTTTAACACAGACTCTGATAAGTTTCAAACATACTATACCAATAAAGGGGTAACCCCAAACAGTTGTCAACTAGTAAGTGTATCTCATGACTTTATTCAAAAAGAACTAAGCAGGTTAAACCCAACTAAGAGCACAGGCCCTGATAACATCCCGTCTAACTTCCTAAAAGATGGTGCTTCTGAACTGTCAATCCCTATTGCTCACATAATAAATCTATCAATCACCACTAATACCGTACCGGAGGGGTTCAAGGAGGCCAGAGTTACTCCTATCTTCAAGAAAAATAGTAGGTCTGATGTAAGCAACTATAGGCCTGTTAGTATACTCAGTATAATATCTAAAATTCTAGAGAGGACGGTGTATTCTCAAGTAGTTAAGTACCTTAATGACAACAACATTCTCCATAGCTATCAATCGGGCTTTAGAAGATCTTACTCAACCGACACCTCCCTTATTAATCTGATGGATTACCTGAGAACTGAAATGTCAAAGGGGAACCTCATAGGTATGGTAACCTTAGACCTGCAAAAGGCCTTCGATACTGTCAACCACAATATATTATGTAATAAACTTCAAGCTATCGGTATAGGTTCTGTAGACTGGTTTAAGTCCTACCTTAGCAACAGGAGACAAACAGTCAAAATCAACAAAACAGAATCAGAACCCCTGCCGATAACATGTGGAGTTCCCCAAGGTAGTATTCTGGGTCCCTTATTATTCTTATGTTATGTCAATGATATGCCTATCAGTGTCAAGTGCAAACTCCTACTGTATGCAGATGACAGTGCTCTGATAGTGTCAGGTAAAGACCCACAAGATATTGCTAATGTTTTAACACTGGAGCTGGAGTCCTGCAGCAAATGGTTAGTAGACAACAAACTATCATTACACCTAGGGAAAACTGAAGCCATTATCTTTGGCACGAAACATAAACTGAGAAGGGTAAATAATTTTAATGTTCAATGTAATGGGGAGCCCATCACTTTGGTTTCATCAGTAAAATATTTGGGAATCCTCTTTGACCAATGCATGTCAGGAGAAATGATAGGGAACAGTGTAGTAAAGAAAGCGAATGCCAGACTGAAGTTCCTGTATAGACAGGCACAGTGTCTACCTACTGAGGCTCGCAGGACCCTATGTCTAGCACTTATACAATGCCATATGGATTACGCTTGCTCTTCTTGGTACTCTGCCTTGACAAAAAAACTGAAAGATAGACTGCAAATCACCCAGAACAAAATCGTATGATTCATCCTGGGGCTGGGACCAAGAGAACATGTAGGCCAGGATGAATTACAGCAGTTGGATATGCTGAATGTTGAAGACAGAGTAAAACAACTGAAGCTAAATCATGTTTATAAAATTGCTCACAAACAATGTCCAGAATATCTTGCTGTCAATTTTGTCAAGGTTGGGAACCAGAGCAATCATAGTACTAGTGGGAGAGAGCACAACTTTGTAGTACCCTCAGTCAGTGGCCAGGCTTCAAACACCTTTTATTGTACAGCAATAAAGGAATGGAACAGACTGCCCGCACATGTCAAAGCCAGTCATAGCATGAACCAGTTCAAGAAGAGTGCCAAAAGGTGTCTGATGAATGTAGCTACAGAAAGGGAGGGGAATGATTTTCTATTTTTTAGCTAACATACGTGTAAATTTTACCTTATTCCTAGTAATGACCCTCGTATTGTAGATAGTCTTAATGACCTTGGTGTAGTAGATAGTCTTTTTAGTATGATAATAAGATGTTATCTTCATTGTAGAATAATAAGAAAATATTATAACCTTTATATTATAATAATAAGGTAAAATGACCCCAATGGAAATAAGTCACTCTGTCTGACTTTTTTGGGTTATCCCAGGTTCTCTACACATATGCTGCTATGTATGATAATTCTATGTAACTGTATTTGTGTATACCTGAATAAACTTACTTACTTACTTATTCACTAAGGTACGCCTTTATTACTTTATTAAGTGGAATAATATTCACAGAAATAGTAAAATAATGATTTCTCTAATTAATCTCGAGGGAATTTTGGAAATATTCCAAATACTTTGGGATTTATGTGGGAGTAAAGGGCAGATTTTTTTTAACATTCCAAGAACTAACAAACTTTATTGTTTTGTGAAATAAAGATAAGTTATTTAGAGGCAAGGCCTCGGGGAAAATTAGTATTAGCATTGTTCTCTCGGCACCAAGTGTCCAAACAACCTTACGTCGTCCCATGTAGGACTACCTTCCTGCCAAAGGGCATTTTCTCTAAATCAGTCCCTTTTCAGTCTTTTCTCAGTTGTTGTTTGAGGTATATTTTTGATAAATATTTTCAGGAAAGAGAGAAAACACTTCGTCTTGTGCACCAAAACTGAAGGAAATCTGACGATAAACAAAAAAGCAACAATTAATTGTCATACAGACCCCTAAGCCACTGTTGCAACAGTAGTAGAGGTAACTCATGGTTGCTACGTGATGGCTTGGTTTATTGTGTATTAGTAAGAGTTCTCAAAGCAAAAAACCCCGCCATTATAAAATAACCAAGAGTTACCTCCACTGCTGCTGCTTCTACTGCTACTACCTCTACTACTACTGTTGCTACTACTGCTTCTACTACTGTTGCTACTACTAATACTGATGCAGTTGCTGCTGCTGCTGTTGCTGCTGCTAGTACTACTGCTGCTGCTGCTGCTGCTGCTGCTGCTTCTGCTGCTGCTGCTGCTGCTGCTGTTGCTGCTGCTGCTGCTGCTGCTGCTGCTGCTGCTGCTGCTGCTATTACTGTTACTACTATGGAAGAAAAGGAGAAGTGGGGGTAATCAGTCCCTTAGCTTCGAATCGATATGTTCAGTCTACCAATCTTGATAAAAGTACAGCATATGTGCGACTAATGGACTGAACACATCGACTCAAGGCTGAGGGACTAATTATCATCTTCTACCGTTCTCTGCATGGACTGGAGAAGCCACCCAAATGTTGTACAAATGTCTCATGAATCATCTTTTTAAGCAAAGGGAATTGGATGGAAGATTCAAGATATCGTTCGTATATTTTACCCATGTGATGCGTCAGGGAATGATGACCTTAGAGCAAACCTTCTCCAGGTGAACTATACAAATGTCAACCAGGTGATCCTACAGATATTCCAATTGTTTGTCTGTAGAAGCCATTTCCAGAGGGAAATAGGTTGAGCCTAACACACATTTCAACGAGATGGAGAAAGTCTGTTGTAGATAAAGATCTGTAGTGATGGAGTTAGAGCCCAATGGTACGAGCAGCTTGCTGGAGTAGAAAACGGTACACCCAGCTCGCTGGAGTAAAAAACGGTACGATTAGCTAGCTGGAGTAGAGAACGGTACGACCAGCTAGCTGGAGTAGAAAACGGTACGACCAGCTAGCTGGAGTAGAAAACGGTACGACCAGCTAGCTGGAGTAGAAAACAGTATGACAAGCTAGCTGGAGTAGAAAATGGTACGACCAGCTAGCTGGAGTAGAAAACGGTACGACCAGCTAGCTGGAATAGAAAACAGTATGACCAGCTCGCTGGAGTAGAAAACAGTACACCCAGCTCGCTGGAGTAGAAAACGGTACGACCAGCTAGCTGGAGTAGAAAACGGTACGACCAGCTAGATGGAGTAGTAAACGGTATGACCAGCTAGCTGGAGTAGAAAACTGTATGACCTACTGGCTGGAGTAGAAAATGGTAGGACCAGCTCGCTGGAGCAGAAAACGGTAGGACCAGCTAGCTGGAGTAGAAAACGGTAGGACCAGCTCGCTGGAGTAGAAAATGGTATGACCTGCTAGCTGGAGTAGTAAACGGTAGGACCAGTTCGCTGGCGTAGAAAACGGTAGGACCAGCTCACTGGAGTAGAAAACGATGGTACCTCCAGACTTGCAAAATTCTTGTTTTGAAATACTATGTGATATTGTCTGATCGGGAGAGAAGGTCGCCAGCGATGGTGTCCAGCATTGATGGTGTCCAGCGTTGATGGTGTCCAGCGTTGATGGTGTCCAGCGTTGATGATGTCCAACGTTTCTGACAAGTGACTAGATGATAAACACGCTAACTTGTGAGGTCAAACTCAGGTGTTGTATGACCCTGAAAGGCTCGTACAATAATAATAATAATAATAATAATAACAATAATAATAATAATAATAATAATAATAATAATAATATTAATATAATAATAATAATAATAATAATAATAATAATAATAATAATAGGGGTGGACAGATCATCATCGAGATTGGGGATCGATACCATGCCTAACCCTTCTAGGGTAGGGTAGGTGCCTGAGCCCGAGCCTTTAGCTCATAAGACTGTCATTCCCATTAGCCCCCTTGGGGCGAGGATGGCGGACCAGAGAGGCCTAGCTTGTGGCTAGGCCTGGGGACAGTTGGTCCCAAAGATGAGGAGGTACTTGTGCCTCCTCCCATGGGAGACTTAGGTCTTAGACACTCCCTAAAGAGGGAGCCAAGGCCGGGCCACCACTTGGAAAAGGCCCGGGCCGGGAGAATACCGGCTAATCTTTAATAATAATAATCGAGATTGGATACGGAACACTGGTGTGGAAAGCAGATCGTAGGACAGAGAGTGTGTTGTGTTAGCTTGGAATATATATCTGTGTTAGTTTATGCACAGATTGGCGACGTTTCTAGTGGTCCTTGGACTGTGTTCAGTGCTTCATGGCAGTGAGCCACGAGAGGGTGGCTACGGGCCCCGACTGGGGCACTGAGCCTCACAGCTCTGCACCCAGTGTGGGAGGCTGTGAGGTCACAGGCAGCAGCTCTGCTGCTGGCTCTGTCCCCACACCTACAGTCACCATGACAGACCCAGAAGAGCGGCCTAAACGTTCACTGGAATGCGGGGACGAGTTGGAGGACAACGTGAGGCAGGTGGGAGCCCCCACCAAGAAGGCCAAGGATACAGTGGAGACTACTGTATCTGCCAATCTGCGACTAGATCTGTCGGCAGCCGCTACCCAAGGAGACTTGCACCCCCATATGGCCATAGGGGTCATGGAAGGAAGCCAGGAGGCTGTAGCTTCTCAACTGGCAAGGACAGAGCCATCCCAGGTCCCTACCCCAGTTGCGTCGGCCTCCACAGTGGATGGGGCCTGGCTGACTCCACGTGGAAGGAGGAATTCCCGCTCAGCTCGGGCACAAGCAACCAGGGCCTTCAACAAATTCAAAGTTCCCGATTACGGGTTTGTAAGGTATCTGGAAGGTCTACCCCGCCTCAAGTTTTGCTGCTAGTTCACTCTCAGGAACGAGGTTCTGGCCATTCCTTGGGATGAGGATTCTTACAAGGAGTTGAAGGGGCTGGTTGTGACGCATCCCAGCATGGTGGAATTGGTTGCTTCAGAGAAGGTATACAAGGGGGTGCTCTTACACGTCCCTGTGCCCCTCCCACTGGACCCCATTTTGGAAGTGCCCAATATTGTCAAGGCATAGCGACTCACTGCAACGGTGAACAAGGTGCCCACCTGCCAGGTGCTGATCCACCACAAAGGTCCACTTCCCATGCACCTAGACCTTGGGGTCTGGGCCCGACCATACCTGTCGGGCCCAATACAATGCTTCAACTGTCAGGGGTTCAATCATATTGCAGCCACCTGCCAGCGAAAGAAGAAGTGTGGTGTGTGCAGCAAGGCACACGACTCGAAGGACTGCATTGCAATCCTCAAACAGCCAACCGGCAAAGCCCTTTGGCCGGAGCCCAAGTGTGCCAACTGCTCAAAGAGGCACTATGCCTGGAACCAGAGCTGTCCTGTGATAGTGCAGCACTGGCAGCAGGTTCATCATTGGAACGACCCGACAGCCCCAACGCCACCCAGCCTTAGAACCACCCAGCAACAGTCGGTATGGGCTCCAACCACGGTTCCCCGGATACTGCAGGAGGGCAATACCAGCAAATTCCCGGCACTTGGCTCCCAGCGGTGGCATCAAGGGGCAGGCACTGACTTGCAGCAGCACGGTCAACTGCGGGGTCAGATGGCAAGGTGGCCAGGAAGACAGAATCAGTGGGAAAAACAGCCACAGACCAGGAACACTGCTCAGCAGGTCCCAGCTGGGCACCAACATTCCTTGCCATCCCACCAGCAGGCCTCTTCCCAAGGACAGGCCCCTACTGTGAGCGGCCAGAGTCAGGCAGAGGTTCCCCGCTGGGGGGCCTGGAAGCCCATGGCCACTCAGGCCAGACCCAGGGTGCACCCAGCTTATGCTGCTGCAGTGTCAACAGTCACCCAGACATACCCAGTGACCCAGCCCCAACTCGACAGGTCGTCCAGCGCAATGCCTGCAGAGGTAATGGTTGAATCATTTCCCGATCGACTGAAGAAAACCATCGGGGTCATCTCAGCACTCCTCTATCGCCTGCTGCCATCGGCGGAGGACAAGGGTGCCTGCAGACAGCTCCTGTCATGGATGCTGGGTGTGGTCCTACTGGACAGGAAGGGCTCAATGGAACTTCAAGCCATCATCCAGGAGTCCTTCCAGTCCATGATGGAGGAGGCCCTGGAGTCGCCAACAATGGACGACGAGTCCCAGGCAGAGATGGAATCAGAGGGCCACCTCTGCAGCCCTTGAAGATCCTCCAGTGGAACATTTGCAGGCTGCAGTGGAAAATTCACTTAGTGATTGAAGCTGCAGTTCAGGATGAGGTTGATGTCTTCCTGTTCCAGGAGACACTTACCAATTTGTTACATTAAATGCAGCCACGTATCCTGGGATTCTCGGCTTACCTTCAGTGCCTGGAAGGGACTGGCAAGGGCACGGCAATCTACGTCAGGACCACTATCCCTTATTCAATCTCCACTGACCCCATCAACTGTGGGGAGGGCGTGGAGGTTCAGGCTGTCACCCTACACCTGCTGGATGGACCTCTCGTGATTTACAACATTTACAGAAGCTCTCGGTACACCCTTGACATTTCAGAGGTGGCAGCACTCGCCCCCCGGGAGGGTCTTGTTGTGGCTGGGGATGTCAATGCCCACCACCCAATACTTTCTTCTGTCTCTCCTACCAACGCAGCTGGGAGGCACCTTGCGGCTGTGCTGGAGGAGGTCCCTGAGATCGCCCTCCTCAGCAATGGTGAGTGGCCGCTCGGACGTCACACTCATCTCTAGGCAGTTGCTCTTGAGTGCAAGATGGGAGGTCCACCTCCGTCTCACCAGTGATCACTTTGCAGTGGTCACCATGCTGATGGTCCAGCGGTGCCCACTCCCCACACCTATCCCCAGATGGAATCTAAAAAGGCCGACTGGCAGTGCTTCCAGGAGGTCATCGAGCACTGGTGGGCAGAGTCTCCTCTTCTGGAAGACCCAGATGAGGCGGCTCTAAGCTTGCAGGTGGCCTTCACATGTGCAGCTGAGGCAGCCATACCTAAGATTACAGGTGGAGGGTCATATAAACATGACTGGTGGTTTTACAATGAGGACATCAGGGAGCATCAACGTCATACGCAAGATGCACAGGCGTACTCCCACGGTTGAGTCCATGCGTCTTCTCAGGGAAGTGGTGCAGCATGCACACCATGTCTCACAAAGGGTCCGGCAGGCTAAATGGTTCGAGTGGTGTGCCTCCCTCAGCTACTCCTCCACCTTATCTGAGATTTGGACCAAGTTATGATTGGCCACTGGGCAGTGTCGTAATGTGGCTCAGTTGCACCCAGACCCCGCAATGGAGGCAGAACGTCTGGTGGACCTTTTCACCTCCAGAGCGGCCATGGCTAAACTGCCTCAGGATCTTCGGGACCTCCAAGCCACCCCCTTCCTAGAAGGATGATGGTGATCCAAGCGGCTTGCCAGACTAAGGACGTCATGGATGAAGACTTCACCGACCAGGAGCTCCAGGCAGCCTTCACATCTCATTGGGACACTGCACCAGGGCATGATGGTATCACCTATGGCATGATCACTCGGTCTGGCCATTCTGGACATGCAGCTGTCCTGGGGGTCGTCAACTGGACTTGGCGAACTGGCAAACTCCCTGTCATATGGAAGGAGGCCGACATCATACTGATTCTTAAGCCTGCGGATCCTGGCAGTGTGAGACCCATCTCCCTCACCAGTTGCATCTCGAAGGTGTCTGAAAGGATGGTGTTGGAGCGCCTGAGGTGGAAGCTTGGCCCTCCTCATAAACACCTCTATGGCTTCAACAGAGGAGTGGGCGCTTTTCAAAGCCTTACCACTCTACTGGCCGGCATTAGGTCGGACGCCCAAGCCCACATTGTTGTCTTGACCTCGAGAAAGCTTTTGAGCTAGCCAGTGCACCTGCCATCCTCTCACTCTTGGGCCACAAGGGGGTTAAAGGCAGGCTGCTTTCATGGCTTCGTTCCTATCTCCAGGACAGGCGGGCCCGGGTACGCTTCCAGGGGCATGCCTCTTCTCTCAAGACCCTGGACAATGGCACTCCTCAGGGCGGGGTGCTTATGTCATGTGGGTTTTCACATAACGTGGATGGGGTAAGAATACTCACGTAGGCTGGTAGTACGTATAATATAACGGAAAGTATAGGAAGCGCCAAACAGCTGACCTGCCTCTCTCTGCTCCCTATCTTCGACTGACTCACAAGTGTCTACAGGGTGAGGGTGTTTGAAATCCTGCTATGGTCAGCAGCAATATGAATACAGTCAATGATTCACACAGACGGTTGGTAGTGAGTCATCTACAAGTACACTGGTTACTGGTAACTGGTTACTAGGAACTGGTACTACTACTGAGAGCTCAGCGACGCTAACGTATGTCGTCCCGACATACAGCTCCTACAAACTAGAGACGGCAGGTGTACGGCTTGGGCTGATTCTATACAATGTCAAAGTACACAACAATTGAACATTATAACATACATAAGTAGAATATTGGAATGGAAGCTTACGTAACTGAAACTGTAATGAAACTGTAATGCATTATAAGGTATGATATAGCACAACTCATCGGAAACTCAACATTGGGATTACACAAGTGATAAAAAAAAATTTTATCGATCGATCTGTATTCATGTGATCTACGGATTCTGAGGAAGGAATATATACAAAGAAAGAAGTGTTTAACAGAAAGACAGATTCGGTGCACTCAAATCTAGACTGTTAACTCTCAGAATTCAGAGAGAACATGAACACAAAAAAGAAAAATTCTTGAATATTGATAAGTTGATACTGTAATTATTCATCTGTACAGGTTATTTACATTTAACCCCAACTCTGCTAGGGTGAGATTGACATATGCAGAATGGGTGTCATCTCTGGGAGGATCAAACTCTGTAGCACTGGCTAACTCATGCCGTATTTGAGGCAAATCTGAATTGGTAGTTACAAATGATACTTGAGGATTTCTCAATATCTGTCGTGTACGTAGGGAATAATGACATTCAGGTTGATCGTCTGACTGAGTATCAGAGGTAGAGAGTACAGGATCAGAAGGATTGTCAGAGTCTGTCACATTAGTCTGGGTTGGAACATCATTATCATCACATACTAACTTCATATGATCTAAATGCGATTCTTTATACTGGCCAGTACTAATTTCTCTAACCTTATATTTATTACCAGTGATATGTTCAACTACTCGATAAGGACCAACAAACTTTTGATCAAGCTTTGGCATTGCAGACGTTTTGTTAAAGTTAGTCAGCATAACTCTCGAACCTACTTTGATTTTGAACGGCTTTGCTCGAGTGTTAGCGACTCTTGTAAATTCTGCTGTTGATTTATGAAGTGTTTTAGTGATTCTTCTAAAGACACCTTGAGCTAGGCTGGTACGAGTTGCTGTGAAATCATCAGAGTTGTAATTTGGTTTCGGATTAGAATTTAACAACTCATAAGGCAAACGTTTATCTACACCATACAATGCATAATGTGGAGTGTCACCTATGGAAACATTGTAAACAGAATTTATAGCACACTGCACATCAAGTATAACTTCATCCCAAGTTTCACTGTTGGGATTGATAGTGGCTCTCAAGACATCAAGTACTTTCTTATTGGTACGTTCGGCTAACCCATTGCTGGCAGGATGATGAGGAACAATGGTGGATTTAGAGATCTTGTACAAGGTACACAAATTTTCAAGAATCTCATTACAAAATTCACCACCATTATCTGTTACTAGGGACTTAGGGGTGGTATGCCTGCAGATAATGCGTTCTTTAAACGCTTTAGCTACTGTCTCGGCAGTCTTATCTGCAATAGGAACTAACTCACAATATCTGGTGCAATGGTCTACCATAACACACAGATGTTTGTTGCCTTGGAGGGAACATTTAAAATTAGTTAACAAATCTAGCGCAACTCTTTCCCACGGTTCGCTAGTAGTTGGATACACTTGGATTGGATTAGGACCATTAGCATTGCCTTTATGTTTCATGCAGACACTACATTTCTTAACATACTCAGAAATATCAGTTGCCATACGAGGCCAAAAGTATTTCAATCTGGCTCGTTTTACTGAACGATCCATACCAGGGTGTGCAACACCTGGTGCATCGTGAACTAGCTGTAAGGCTACATTCACTAGTGACTGGAATTACTAACTGGTAAACTCTTCTGCTAGGAGTACCCAACTCGGCTGTTCAATACAGTAATTCTTGGTTCATGACAAAGGCACTGATGGGTGCTGGTGGCTTCACAGTCAGAATAAGATCTTCCTGGAGCAGGAATCGAATCACACCAGACCACATGGGATCTGTTCGTTGAGCATTCTTTACATCCTCAGTACTAAATGGAGGGTCTGCAGTTACTATACTAACATGTTGCGATAAGGCATCTGCGACTACATTTGACTTGCCAGGTAAGTGCTCAAAGATGGGATTGAACTCTTGGATAGTCAAGGTCCATCTGGCTAACCTTCCAGTAGGTTGTTTGTTCTGGAATAAAGGTATCAGTGGAGCATGGTCTGTCAAGACATGAACAGAGTACTGATAAATAATGTCTCGGAAGTGCTTTAAAGACCATACTATTGCTAAAGCTTCTTGCTCTGTTACTGTATAATTATGTTCAGCCTTCATAAGGACTCGGCTAGCAAATGCAACTGCGTTGTACTTGCCATCAGTCTTCTGAGCTAGTACGGCACCTATGCCAATTGAACTAGCATCAGTTGTCAGATAGAAGGGCTTAGAAAAATCTGGAAATTTCAAAATTGGAGCAGATGTTTGCTTTTCTTTTAGAGTTTGGAATGCTCTTTCTTGACAGAAGGTCCAAACAAAAGGAGCATCTTTCTTAAGCAACTCAGTTAGAGGAGCAGCTATGGAAGAAAAATTGGCAATGAAAGATCTATAATAACCTGCTAAGCCCACAAAGGATCTTACAGCATCAGCAGTTTTGGGAGTTGGAAAATTTAGTACTGCAGTTACTTTACTTTGGTCAGTCGTAACCCCTCTAGGAGTGACTATGTGACCAAGAAACTTAATTTCTGATCTGAAAAATTGACATTTAGACAGTTTGATCTTTAAATTGGCTTCTTCAAGCTTACCAAGTACTACATCAAGTCTTTTCAAGTGTGTATCCACGTCTTTAGACATGATGATTACGTCATCTAAGTACACCATAAGTGCATTACCTGTGAGACCTCTAAAGATATTAGTCATGAGCCTTGAGAATGTGATAGGGGAGGATCGTAATCCAAACGCCATGCGGAGGAAGTGATAATGACCTGTAGGAGTGGAGAATGCAGTTAGCTCTTGGCTGTCCTCGTGAAGAGGGACTTGCCAAAACCCTTGTGTTGCGAATAAGAAATTTTTTTAAAGAACTTCAGAATGTGGCCTGTTACCATTTATTTCTTATGCAACAAGATTTTTGGATCCGAGTTATTTAAAGGTATTTTAGAGCCTAGGGGAAATAATTTCAACTGGGAAACTCCATAGAATAATATTCAAATTTATTAAAGTATTTAAATACAATACTTTATCTTCTCTTTGTAGTTAATTTAACTTAATACTTTGTACAATAAATTTACCATATACATTTAGTTCAAAATCATGGAAATGTCATATTAATAAGGAAGTTTAATTATTCTTCCTGTAATTAAGTCCTCATTAATATTTATGTCTCTTTCTTAACAAGACTGTAAACTCAGAATACAAAAGGTACAAGATTTAACAAGACCTTTGAATCTGGCCGTAAAGTATCTATGGATTACTGAACTGACCAAGAATATAAATATCAAAAGAGTCTTTCAAAGCAATGAGGAACAAATTGAGTCAGCTCTATAGTCCAATTCTCAAAACCATTCAACTGTACACCGTAAGAGTCAATATACGATCAGTTGTCAGGGCTAGAGCTGGGAGCAGACTGACTACTTGCCAGTCTGTTGATGCGTCGTCAGGTTGGATCAGCTGAGCCATGTCAGCCAGCCGGACATAAACAATTGAACAATTCACCGGATAGTTCCGAGACTTAAAATCTATATACACAAGAAATCCTACCTAACCATAATAGTAAAATAACAGTGATAATAGTAAAAAATAGTAATAATACCAAAATAGTAATAATAACAATATAGTGATAATAACGATAATAGTAATAATACCATGGTATTTTTCATATATTAACAGATAATAATATAACGCCGAAAATCTCTATTTTAGCTATAAACGGGGACTTTTGCGCTATAATATTAAGTGATGAACATATGCTCTTACAATATTTAAATAACACAGGATGACCAATTTCAAAGATATAACACTTGTAACAAATCCAGGGTTGAAAAGACTTTATCTCCAATGTTACATAAAAGATCACCCAGTACAGGGAGTGGGAAGCGATCTGGAATAGTTTTCGCATTTAACTTCCTAAAGTCAATCACTGGGCGCCAAGTACCATCCTTCTTAGGCACTAGGATCAAGGGCGCATTCCAAGGTGAATTGCTAGGTGCAATAACTCCATCATCAAGCATTTGATTGATCAATTCTTCTGTGACAGAAACTTGTGAATGAGGCATTCTGTACGCAGGTATATAGATAGGTCTAGTACCAGGTTCAAGTGGAATACGATGGGACAATAAGTTCGTTATACCCATCTTCTCACATGGTAAGGCAATGGCTTTACGACGTTTGTTCAACAGAGTCAACAAACGTTTGACTTCATCTGGGAAGTCAGTGGGAGCTAAGTCTTTCTCCTCAACTGGTGGAACAGATTGATCCAGTGAAGTGGATGAGGTCTCCCCGGTAGAAATAGCACCAACACACTGGTCAGGTGACAACTCATCCTCTACCTGAACAGGGTAAGGATAGTGAACAAGGTCAACAAGATTGGTATTTGCTCTGAGACGAACACTGTGACCAGAAGTGTTAGCTAGGAAGAAATGGATTTTGCTATCTCTTACAACATGTAAGGATGGTTCAACAAACAGACCTTTTACTTTGTAAGAATCACTGTCAACTAGGACGTTATCACCATCTGGAACACTAGAAACAACAATAGACACTCTAGTGAGGGCACTAGCCGCGACAGAAACGTCTTTCTGCAGACGGCATGTGACATCAACAAGAGATGGCATTACTAGTTGCAAGTAATCGTTTTCCGACAAGGCGTCCCCTGTGGAGAAACTACTACTTGAACTAGCAGACATTGCAGGGATAGGCTCAGCACTCAAGGTAGTCAGAGCGTCCTCGGACACTTGAGGTAACTGGACACTATCTTGCAAGTCTGAAGTTGCAGGAACACAGACAGGAGTGACAGGATCACCAGTGCCTGACCGCTTGGGTACGCTACTGGAAAATGCACTGGCCTGTAAAGACTTAATTCGAATGTCGTACTCTGCGGCAGTATGGCAGATCTCGGATCCAAGCTGGTAACTCCAAAATGGTACGATCAAGTCATCAATTTGGGCATGCCATCGATAAGGGTCGAGCACAATGCGCAAGTCTCGCATGGAAGCAAAGCCCAGTAGAAGGTCACCAGGGAAGGTAATCTGGTCGACAACAAGGAAGGAAGCAGTGAAGTCTCTACCTTGGATAGAAAAGGTGAGGGAAGTCCGACCTCGGACACGCAGGTGAGAACCAGCTACTCCACTAAGGGAGGACACATGAGTCGGTTCTACGAGAAGGACATGTCGTAACTGCTTATCCCTAAACAAACTAGACCTGATAATATTGACTTGCACACCAGAGTCCATGAACAAATGAACGGGCGCATTATGAACAGATGCTTGCACTATAGGGCCTATGGTTGCATTGGAAGTTATGTGCAAACAAAAAGGTGGATTGTCATCAGAAAAGATTTGTTCCACTTCATCCCCAAAATCATCTACGTCAGAGACATGTGAAGCAACATCATCAGCAGGATTATCATTCTCTAGACTGCTTAAGGCTTCAAAGGAGTTGTGAACGGGGATGGTGTACTCATTATCACCTACTATCACCATGGGACGGTTTGACTGGGGCGCTCGAATTCCCCCGAATTGGAAGAATGAGCCTGGTTCTGGTTAGTTTGAGAACCACGACGTCTGTTTTCTCTCCTGGTTCTGCGATTGGAATGGCCACGGAAAGACCGAGAGTACTGAAGGTTGTAGAGAGCATTGCACTCAGATGTGTCATGTCCATGTATTCTATGATAAGTACAGTACGGCAGATCTGACTGGTACTCATTATCAGTATGACGCCTCTTAGGGTGACTATCAGGACAATTAATTGCAATATGGCCACGGAAACCAGAGTTGTAACAAGTCCGCTGACTATGGTTACTGAATGTACTATGAATACTACGAGGTTTATAATGACTCTGTACACTGGTCCTTGGTGATCTCTGCGATGGTTGACGACTACGATTTGTCGCTGTGGCACAAACAAGAGGTGGTGCAGACTGAGGCATAGGTGTGAAATTACTTTTGATACATGGGAAAGTACCCTGGGGGCACAAGGAACGTACACGATTTAGGGCTGTAAGTGGTTCCATCGTCACAGTTGGAGGATTAGCCTCATAAGCACACACGGAAGCAGGCGGCATTAGTTCTTTGATTGCTCCAAAAGCTGCTATTTTAGCAAACGATGCTGTGGATGGTTTATCCTCGTCAGAGACAAAAGCTGAGGACTGGACAGCATTGATAAATGATTATAAAAGTTTGTCTAATCTAACAGCAAAGGCACTCAACGATTCATTAGGCATGGGTGTAGCATTCACTAGTTCCCGAAGAACGACATATGGATCAGCTGTTTTTACTGGTACGAGGAAAGAACGAATCAGTTCCTCATATTGTGACCACTTAGTAAGATTCCTGAAGTCTCGCATATCAATGAGATCAACAACGTGAACAGCAGCAGGGGATCGATGAAGAGCTTCTTTCGCAAGTCTGATAAGACTTTCCTCAGAAGGAGGACCGTCAACTAGAGCATTAACACGAGAACGAATGGTAGTAAACCATGCTTCAAGACTATGTACATGGCCATTGAATAAAGGTAACGCATCAAGGGAATCACGAGTAAAACTATTGTGTCTCAGTGTCTGGGTCGGTCTGTCAGTCGCTAAGGAACTATGAGGACTGATGACAGGAGTAGCAGTAGCCGAGAGGTCTGAGTGTCGCCATTCACTAAAGTATCACTTGACGGTATGTGAGGCATAATGGCAAAGAAGTTGCACGAGAACAAATAAGGCAAAAATAATGAATAATAAAAATGATACAAAATGCTAAAATTTAAATAAAAGAGATGCAACTAATTCTGCAGAAGTAATAAAAAAAAATGTCTAAGATACACTGCAAGAGGAAGGACAATTCAACTGGGCAAGATAAAGGAACACATTGAAATTTACAAGTAAAAATGTTACGGGAGACTGAATTAAATGCAAAATGAGCTGTCTGTACTCTTGCTAATAAAGAAATTAACTAATAAAACTGTAAATCAATGTAAAAAGTATAAAATAAAATCACTAAATTGTATGCAACGAGAGATAACTGGGAAATTTAAATATTTTCTAAGAATGCATAAACAAAATTAAAATATAATACAAAGACAACATGGGAAAAAAAATAATAAAATGAAAAACAAGACTCAAACAATAATGAACTGAGAATAATAATGCATAAAAATATCAATAAAAGAAAATAATTCACTGCAGAACAAGTGCAACAAAATAAGGTGTAGAAATAATCAATGCAGTAATAAAGTTACACTGGGAAAATGTAGGTTAAATAATAAAAATAAAAAATATGAAGAAAAATTGATTGAACACTTTAACTCTTAATTGTAAATTAGACAAAACAATTTACTCAGAGTAAAGAAAACACTTTACGTTAAAAAAGTAATTGAAATTACACTAAGAGTGAATTTGTTCAAAGAAATATGAAAAATATGAATAAAAATAAAACAAGAAACAAAACTGGAAGTGTAACACTTACAAGTTAGTTAGTTAGTTAAAGATTAGCCGGTATTCTCCTGGCCCGGGCCTTGTCCAAGTGGTGGCCCGGCCTTGGCTCCCTCTTTAGGGAGTGTCTGAGACCTAAGTCTCCCATGGGAGGAGGCAAAAGTACCTCCTCATCTTTGGGACCAACTGTCCCCAGGCCTAGCCACAAGCTAGGCCTCTCTGGTCTGTCATCCTCGCCCCAAGGGGGCTAATGGGAATGACAGTCTTATGAGCTAAAGGCTCGGGCTCAGGCACCTACCCTACCCTAGAAGGGTTAGGCATGGTGTCGATCACACTTACAAGTGGCAGGGCACACAACACTTACAAGTGGCAGGGCACACAACATATTCACTTATTCATTTTTTTAGTATATTCTTACAACAAAATCTTGCTGTGACTGATACGACAAAAATTGCTGGCAAAAATAATGGTACACAAGTCTGCGAAAAGATCAGGGAATGAGACACTGCTGGCATACGAAAAAAAAGGTACACATAGAAA
The DNA here is from genome assembly GCF_038502225.1 of Cherax quadricarinatus. Lineage (NCBI taxonomy): Eukaryota > Metazoa > Arthropoda > Malacostraca > Decapoda > Parastacidae > Cherax > Cherax quadricarinatus. The sequence goes on from NC_091297.1 coordinate 62,789,567, forward strand.
TAAATGGATAATTTGGTATACGACAAATATTGGAGAATACAATGCTGAAAGAACACAAGATAAATAAAAAAAAATTGAATTACTTCACACGGAGTGACTGACTGGTACACTACACAATAATACTTACTACAGACAGAGAGTAGCATAAAAAAAAAGAGATAAAAAAATATGAGATGAGCGATAACACTGAAAAATATTGCAAAAATAATGAGTCAAAGAAACAATGAGTCTACACTGAAAACACAAGGCTTAGAGTACACAAGAAATTCACTGTAAATGTCTCACACACGCAAATGTCTTTAAATGCAAGAAAATGTCTCTAGAAAATTATCACTGAAGTCTGGAGCAGTAGATGGAGTGACTAGTGATGAGGAGAAGGTGTCCTGCGGGTGATGACGCCTACACTCACACTGTTGTCGGAAGAAATGCGCTTTCTCGGTGAACTCACATAACTGGCTTTATCGTTGGCGCTCAGCTACAATCTCTTGACCAATTATGTGAGCCAAAAGTACTAGGACTCGGTACAAGGGTGGAAAAAAAAAACCACAGGTAGATGAGTGAAGAGTGGGTGAGTGGGTGAGTGGGTGAGTGGGTGAGTGGGTGAGTGGGTGAAGGGAGCGTGACTCACTCACTTGCTCACTGGCGCGCACTGCCACTCACTACTCATGAAGGTGGCTTGATTAACTAAGCCACTCTATGCCACAGGAATGGTGAAAATCACTCTAGCATCCAACTGGGAGCACAAAGCGATATATGAAACAATACTTCAGAGGAACTTGCATGGCTTACTTCTCTCTCTCAGCTGGGTTAGGAAGCTGGGTTGGCTGACTGGTTTAACCCACGAGAATGGCTGACTGGAAGACGTGTAACGATGCACTCAGCATGAAGGAGCAGGTGGATGACAGGAGACAGGCTGGATGGTAGGCTAAGGTAGGCTGACTAGCGTTCACTTCCACAGTCTGGCTTACTGACTGGCTTAATTGTAAAATCTGGGTCAACCCCTCGCAGATTGAAGCAATTAGCACACGAACTAAGCCAGGAAGCTTGAAAAAAATGGCTGCAACAGGCTTGCAGGCTGGAGCGACACAGTGGAGAAGAGTGAGGGTAGCGGCTAGCTGGAGGTGGCACGGTTCACCTCTGACCTGCCGGCAACCCACAAACAGTCTTCTAATGTCTGAAATACCCTTAAATCCACGCCCACACTGCTGTCACCAATTTGTCATGTGAGTTTTCACGTAACGTGGATGGGGTAAGAATACTCATGTAGGCTGGTAGTACGTATAATATAACAGAAAGTATGGGAAGCGCCAAACAGCCGACCTGCCTCTCTCTACTCTCTATCTTCGACTGACTCACAACTGTCTGCAGGGTGAGGGTGTTTGAAATCCTGCTATGGTCAGCAGCAATATGAATACAGTCGATGATTCACACAGACGGTTGGTAGTGAGTCATCTACTGGTACACTGGTTACTGGTAACTGGTTACTAGGAACTGGTACTACTACTGAGACTTAGTCCCACCCTGTTCAATGTACTGATGCACCAGCTGGTGCACCTGCCTTTCTCCAGAGGCACCTTCCTCCTCAACTATGCCGATGACCTGGCACTTGTCGTACCTAGGAAGCGCCGGCTTTTGCAGCGTGCCCAGGAGGACCTCGATCTGCTGGCTTCCACTTGCCATCACTTGGGGCTCAAGATATCTGCAGCAAAATCCAAAGCCATGATTCTTCGCACCAGGGTACCCAGTCAGAGGCTGCGGAGCATCGACTTGGACTGAGTTCACAGTTATAGGTACCTTGGCATCTACACTGACAGGTGCCTCACCCTCCAGAAACGTGTGCACCACATCAAAGAGAGGGCTCTGCAGAGGGTCAGGGCATTGAGTGCCATGGCCAACCCTATGGTTGGGGCCAGCCTCTAGGTCAAGAGGTTGTTCTACATCCAGGCAATACACTCCCTCGTTGACTATGGGGCACTTGCTCTGGTTAACGCCAGACCCACAAACGTCAAATCCCTCTGTGTGATCCAGAACACAGTTGTACGGGCCATGCTGGGGGCTCCTAGGTGGGCTAATGCAGTGGCTCTGAACCCTGAGGCACAGCTGCAGCCCCTTGAAGACAGGATCCAGCTGGTAGCTGCCAAGAGGATTGCGAAGTATCTCCGACTCCCAGGGACTGACAAACTGATGAATGATTTACAGGTCTGCCAGGGACAGGTCATTCCAATGCACCCCGGCCGGCGATGGATGTGGTCGGTAGCAGATGCCACACAGAAGCTCCTGCCCATGACATTGCTCCAGGCAGGAGGCTGCGACAGACTGGCATCGAACTACACGGTGCCGCCCCCTTGGGCACCAGAACTGTTGGCAGTGCACTGGACAACCCTACCAGACAGCAAGAGGCATTGCACCCAGGACGTTCTGCAATGAATTGCCTCAGCTAGCATTGTGGGTGCAGAAGGCCCAGGGTGTGTACCATATTACACCAATGGCTCCAGAGACCTAGTGGCAGGCCGCACAGCTGCTGGGATATTCCACAGCAATCTGACAGCAGGTTGGCGCCTCCCAGACCATTGCACCATCCTCCAGGCTGAACTCTTTGCCATCCAACAAGCTCTGCAGCATGCTCTTGCAGACCATCAGCATCCCCCCGTCATCCACATTGATTCCAAGGCAGCGATCTAAGCAATTATGCACAGAGAGCCCAAGGACAACATACACTTAATCATATCCATCCGGGGTGACCTGCAGACACTCATGGCTCAGGGTCGCAGGGCCACCATCAACTGGATCCCGAGCCATGTGGGTATCCCTGGCAATGATGCTGCAGATGAGGCTGCTAGGACTGCAACCCTCAAGGCACAGCCACGTGCTGCAATCTCCATCAGCCTCAGCCAAATTGTGCTGTGGGCTGCCGGTGCAGCCAGGCGCCCACTCCCTGACCCTGGGGATTCACGGAGCCTCCGCTGGTATGTCAGGGCGACCCACAGGGCGCCCCCTCCAAGTATTCAGACACAGTCCAGAGAACTGAGGGTATATATCCACCGCCTACACTTAGGGTATCCCACCACTGCGCGGATTGTCGAATGGGCAAGAGAGGAGCTCTGTGGCCATTGTGACCGAGTGGTTCCGAAGCCTTTGGTGCACTACCTGTTAGACTGCCCGGCTATGATACCCCTTCGCCGTAGACACTTCCCAATGACCCCAGTGGGGCAGGCCCGAGAGGATGAGGCAGCACATCTTGTGTACTTAGTTGTCAGGGACTTGAAAACCTTACTTCCAGTCATTGCACGTCACCCTATCTCCCACTGAAGTCGCTGTGAGGGCCTGCTTTGGGCCTCCATTGCACTGCACATCAGCTGCCGTTAGTGCATACTATCATTTGGTATGTCTTCTGGCCATAGAGCCGGTGAGGTACCCCCCTTCCTTCCCACTGAAGAACTGCCACGCATGTGCAAGAAAAATTAAACGACACTTCCCTACCCAGGGAGCCAATGCCGGGTCACCAAACTGGAAGAGACCAGGGCCGGGATACCATACTGGCGAATCAAATAGAATAGGATAGAATAGAATAATAATAATAATAATAATAATAATTGTATTATTTAATATTTATCGGTGGATTTTCATTATTTTATGTTTATAACTTCACCGATGAAATTCAATTCAATTTTGAAACTAAATTTAAACAATTTTCAGAAATGTGACAAGGATGTATGGTGACCCCTCGAGGAAGGTGATGCTGATAAAGAGCTCTTGTTCCAAGGAATTGGATTTGTCCTTCCTTTCCTAGCATCCAACCTGCTTCCCTCTCATTCCCAAGGCACTGTATGATCATCCTACGGGTTTAGTGCTTTCCCCTAAGTATTACGAGAATAATAACTTCGTGTAGTAATGGTATCGGTAGTAATACCTATAATAGTAATGACAGTACATATGCTAGTAGGTTCTATCCTGTGAGTAGCAGTCACAGTATTACACAGGTACTTAAATGGTTCCAAATATTGGACACGAATACATATGTATACTAAATAAGTTACAGTAGTATAAATGCCTTGGTAACTCATACCGACATATTGGTTTAAAAAGACAAGTAAGCAAACCCTAGGACATATTTACTAAAAAATGTTTCGACCACACATGACCACTGACCTCAGTACGCTGAGGTCAGTGGTCACGTGTGGTCATACCTGTCCTGAGCTGTCTGGGTATTAGCGTGGGGTGTTACTAAGCACCATGATTTGTTGTAGTGTTTTAGAATCTCTGGTTAAAGTGTTGAAGAAGGAGGTTCAACTTCTTCAGGAGGAAAATAGGAGGCTGAAACTTCGCCTAGATGTGTTTGGCAGTGAATGTGAAATAGATGGTGCTGGTAAGGAGGAAATGCTTACCACCAGTGAAAGTGGCAGCTGCTTTAAGTGGCAAGTGGTTCACAGTTCAGGAAGAAGGAAGATAAGGAAGGTTAATAATGATGTGAAGGTAGGAAATCGATTCTCTGTTCTCCAGGACGAGTGTACTTCAGTGGTTAGTGAAGTTAAAGGTACCTCTGACTTTCCTGCTAATCAAGGTAAGAATATTCTGATTGTGGGAGACTCTCAGGTAAGATATATGGACCATGCTTTTGTAACAGAGATAGAAAAATCAGACAGAGAGTGTGTCTCCCAGGAGCTGGTGTTGGTGACATAATCAGTAGGTTGGATAATATTATGTCAGGTAATAGGAACAAGCCCATTATCTGTCTTAGTGCTGGTGGAAATGACATCGGGAAGGGCAGGGGACAGAAGCTGCTGGATAAATACAGGTCAGCCATAGAAGTAGTCAGGTCTAAGGGAGGGATACCAATCATATGTAGCATCTTGCCTAGAAGGGGAGTGGGCAATGAATGGATGTCTAGGGCAATTGGTATAAATTGCTGGCTAGACAGGTACTGCAAGGAACTTGCAATCATTATTATGGCAAATTATTATTATGGCAAACATGATATGTATGCAAGGGATGGGGTTCATCTTTCTGGGGTTGGAGTGGTTGCATTAGCCAATTCGATGGAGGGGGTCATTGATGACTTGTCTAGGACTTTAAACTGATAGATTATAGAGGTATGGGTGTTTGTGGGAAACAGTCAGGCTGCAGTATTATTGTTGGAAACAGCAGATATTACCAGGATACCTCAGGGATATGTTTAAAAGACAATATTCAAAATAAAGTTCCTAATAAAGACAAAGCAACTGATCAACAGACGAAGAGAGATAGTAAAGAGCAACGAGTGACTAGCTCAATTAAGGTTTATTATACAAATAGTAGGAGTCTAAGAAATAAGATAGATGAGCTAAGATTACTCGCAAGTGCAGGTAATAGAAGTCCTTAGGTTGTTATTCAACTCTATATATACTTGGTTAGGCCTCATTTAGACTATGCTGCTCAGTTCTGGTCACCGTATTGCAGAATGGATATAAATGCTCTGGAAAAAGTACAGAGGAGGATGACAAAGATGATCCCATGTATCAGAAATCTTCCCTATGAGGATAGACTGAGGGCCCTGAATCTGCCTCTCTCAAAAGGCGTAGAATTAGGAGGGATATGATCGAGGTGTATAAATGGAAAACAGGAATAAATAAAGAGGATGTAAATAGCTTGCTGAAAATTTCCAGCGAAGACAGGACTCGCAGCAGTGGTTTCAAGTTGGAAAAATTCAGATTCAGGAAGGATATAGGAAAGCACTGGTTTGGTAATAGAGTTGTGGATGAGTGGAACAAACTCCCGAGAACAGTTATTCAGGCTAAAACGTAATAGGTTAGATAAATACATGAGTGGGTATGGGTGGGTGGGAGTTGGACCTGACTAGCTTGTGCTGCTGGGTCTGGTGCCGTGCTCCTTCCTTGAGTGGAGGTGGCCAGACTGGGTGGGTCATTGGAATAATCCGGGAGGGTGGGTCATTGGGCTAATCTGGGGGGGGGTCATTGGGCTAATCCGGGGGGGCGGGTCATTGGCTAATCTACAACTAACCCATCTCTTTGGGAAGGACCTACTTCCACTGGGGAATCCCGCCTACCAGTGACCATGACCTCGTCTGCTACACCTGATGTTACTATATAAGCGCCAGGCTCCTTGCTTCTGCCTCAGAATCTCCACGACTACGGTGCTCTTCGCACCTACTCCAAGGTTGAGGGACTGATTTCCTCATCTTCTGTATATAGTCCTACTGTCTTCAAGTTATGTCCTAGAATTTGTATTGATAAAGCCACTGGATGGCGAAACGTCTACAATAAAGATATCCAGATGTTGCACATGTGTCTTAATTTCATATTTTGGAATTACCCAGTAAACTGCAATCAAGTCTCTGTTCCATACTTTCGATTGGCTGATTTCCTGGGACTGAAAAATTACCTGGGTGGGCTAAATTGTGATGATCTGAGCACGGGTCAGGTAACTGGTGTTGGTTGCCAATACGACATTTTTCAAAGCATAGTTGTAGCTGCCCAGACAACTTTTGTTCCGAGTAGGGAAATTAGATCTAACAAAAATTATCCCAAATGGATGAACAATAGATTAAAACATCTCATTGGTCAAAAGAGAGGCATATATAGGTGTATCAACAGGGGGGATGGGCAGTTAAGAAATCAATATATTCAGTTAAAGTGAGAAATAAAAAAAAGAAATAAGCAAAGCAAAAAGGGATTATGAGGCTTAAGTCGCAAGGGATTCAAAGACTAACCCAAAAGGGTTCTTTCAGGTATACAGAAGTAAGATTAGGGACAAGAGTAGCTCAGGTCAGATCACTGACAGTGATAGGAGTATGTGTGAAATTTTCAATTCTTTCTTTTTCTCAGTCTTTACTCAGGAAGATACTAACGAAATTCCAAAATAATAAATATTGTAGAACAGGACGATAATAAACTATGCACGATTGCGATAACTAGTGACATGGTCCTCAGACAAATAGGAAAATTAAAACCTAACAAATCCCCAGGCCCTGATGAATTGTTTACAAGGGTTTTAAAGGAATGTAAAGAGGAACTTTGCAAACCTTTGGATAATCTTTTCAACATATCACTACAAACTGGCATAGTGCCTGATAAGCGGAAAATGGCAAATGTAATACCTATTTACAAGGCAGGTGACAGGTCCTTAGCTTCGAACTATAGACCAATAAGCCTTACCTCTATAGTGGAAAAATTTATGGAATCAATAATTGCCGAGGCAATTCGTAGCCATCTTGATAGGCATAAATTGATAAATGAATCTCAACACGGTTTTACTAAGGAGCGTTCCCGTCTTACGAATTTACTAACTTTTCTCACTAAGGTGTTTGAGGAGGTAGATCATGGTAATGAATATGATATTGTGTATATGGATTTCAGTAAGGCTTTCGATAGAGTTCCACATCAGAGACTTTTGAGGAAACTTAAGGCACACGGAATAGGAGAAGAAATTTTTTCCTGGGTAGAGGCATGGCTGACAAATAGGCAGCAAAGAGTTTGCATAAATGGGGAGAAATCAGAATGGGGGCACGTCACAAGCGGTGTTCCACAGGGGTCAATGTTGGGCCCCTTGTTGTTCACAATTTACATAAACGATATAGATGAGGGAATAAATAGCGAAATAAGCAAATTTGATGATGACACCAAAATAGGGCGTCCAGTTCATTCTAATGAGGACATTAGTGCACTCCAGACTGATGCAATGGTCGGAGAAGAGGCAGATGCAGTTTAATATAGACACATGCAAAGTACTAAATGTTGAACAGTACAGTAACCATGCCACTTATAAACTGAATAGTGTAGATCTTAATGCTACTGATTCCAAAAAGGATTTAGGAGTTCTGGTTAGTAGTAATCTGAAACCAAGACAACAGTGCATGTGTTTGTAATAAAGCTAACAGAATCCTTGGCTTCATATCAAGAAGTATAAATAACAGAAGTTCTCAGCTTGTTCTTCAACTCTATATATCCTTGGTTAGGCCTCATTTATATTATGCTGCACAGCTCTGGTCACCATATTACAGAATGGATATAAATGCACTGGAAAACGTACAGAGGAGGATGACAATGTTGATCCCATGTATCAGAAATCTTCCCTATGAGGATAGACTGAGGGCCCTGAATCTGCACTCTCTAGAAAGGCGTTGAATTAAGGGGGATATGATTGAGATGTATAAATGGAAAACAGGAATAAATAAAGAGGATGTAAATAGCGAGCTGAAAATATCCAGCCAAGACAGGACTCGCAGCAATGGCTTCAAGTTGGTAAAGTTCAGATTCAGGAAGGATATAGGAAAGCACTGGTTTGGTAATAGAGTCGTGGATGATTGGAACAAACTCCCGAGTACCGTCATAGACGCTAAAACGTTGTGTAGTTTTAAAAATAGGTTGGATAAAGACATGAGTGGCTGTGGGTGGGTGTGAGTTAAACCTGACTAGCTTGGGCTACCAGGTCTGGTACTGTGCTCCTTCATTAAGTGGAAGTGGTCTGACAAGGTGGTCATTGTTCTTGGCCGGGGAAGGGTGGTTTGGACCTGCTTCGCATGGGTCAGTACGCCTGTTGCAGTGTTCCTTCTTTCTTTTGTTTTTATGTTCTTATGACCTAGTGTTTGTTTACATTCTTTCTTAAACAGGTTACAATAGTAATGAGCTGTTTACAAGTTTGATCTCCTCTTGTTGTGTTTATTACAGAAGACAACACAACACAGGAGCTATGACTCGGTCCCTGCAACCACAACTACGTGAGTACAACTATATAAGTACAACTAGGTGAGTACAACTAGGTGAGTACAACTAGGTGAGTACAACTAGGTGAGTACAACTAGGTGAGTACAACTATATAAGTACAACTAGGTGAGTACAACTAGGTGAGTACAACTAGGTGAGTACAACTAGGTGAGTACAACTATATAAGTACAACTAGGTGAGTACAACTAGGTGAGTACAACTATATAAGTACAACTAGGTGAGTACAACTAGGTGAGTACAACTATATAAGTACAACTAGGTGAGTACAACTAGGTGAGGACAACTAGGTGAGTACAACTAGGTGAGTACAACTAGGTGAGTACAAATAGGTGAGTACAACTAGGTGAGTACAACTAGGTGAATACAACTATATTAGTGCAACTAGGTGAGTACAACTAGATGAGTACAACTAGGTGAGTACAACTAGGTGAGTACAACTAGGTGAGTACAACTAGATGAGTACAACTAGGTGAGTACAACTAGGTGAGTACAACTAGGTGAGTACAACTAGGTGAGTAAAACTAGGTGAGGACAACTAGGTGAGTACAACTAGATGAGTATATCTACATGAGTACAACTAGATGAGTACAACTAGGTGGGTACAACTAGGTGAGTACAAATATATGAGTACAACTAGGTGAGTACAACTATATGAGTACAACTAGGTGAGTACAACTATATGAGTACAACTAGGTGAGTACAATTAGTTGAGTACAACTGGGTGGGTACAACTATATGAGTACAACTAGGTGAGTACAACTATATGAGTACAACTAGATGAGTACAACTAGGTGAGTACAACTAGATGAGTACAACTAGGTGAGTACAACTATATGAGTACAACTAGGTGTGTACAACTATATGAGTACAACTAGGTGAGTACAACTATATGAGTACAACTAGATGAGTACAACTAGGTGAGTACAACCAGATGAGTACAACTAGGTGAGTACAACTAGGTGAGTACAACTAGGTGAGTACAACTATATGAGTACAACTAGGTGAGTACAACTATATGAGTACAACTAGGTGAGTGCAACTAGATGAGTGCAACTAGGTGAGTACAACTATATGAGTACAACTAGGTGAGTACAACTAGATGACTACAACTAGATGAGTACAACTATATGAGTACAACTAGGTGAGTACAACTATATGAGTACAACTAGATGAGTACAACTAGGTGAGTACAACTAGATGAGTACAACTAGGTGAGTACAACTAGGTGAGAACAACTAGGTGAGTACAACTATATGAGTACAACTAGGTGAGCATAACTATATGAGTACAACTAGATGAGTACAACTATATGAGTACAAGGTGAGTACACCTAGGTGAGTACAACTATATGAGTACAACTAGGTGAGTACAACTATATGAGTACAACTAGGTGAGTACAACTATATGAGTACAACTAGGTGAGTACAACTATATGAGTACAACTAGGTGAGTACAACTATATGAGTACAACTAGGTGAGTAAAACTATATGAGTACAACTAGGTGAGTACAACTAGATGACTACAACTAGATGAGTACAACTATATGAGTACAACTAGGCGAGTACAACTAGGTGAGTACAACTATATGAGTACAACTAGGTGAGTAAAACTATATGAGTACAACTAGGTGAGTACAACTAGGTGTGTACAACTAGGTGTGTACAACTAGGTGTGTACAACTAGGTGTATACAGCTAGGTGAGTACAACTAGGTGAGTACAACTAGACGAGTGCGAACATCAAGAAACATTGTTCCAGTACAAGACAGATGAGTACGAACATCAAGAAACATTGTTCCAGTACAAGACAGATGAGTACGAACATCAAGAAACATTGTCCCAGTACAAGACAGATGAGTACGAACATCAAGAAACATTGTTCCAGTACAAGACAGATGAGTACGAACATCAAGAAACATTGTCCCAGAACAAGACAAACAATAACAACAACAATAACTTACTAACGTTCACTCATCATATCATTAATAATGTCTATTAATAACCTGGAGTTTACCTGGAGAGAGTTCCGGGGTTCAACGCCCCCGCGGCCCGGTCTGTGACCAGGCCTCCTGGTGGATCAGAGCCTGATCAACGAGGCTGTTACTGCTGGCTGCACGCAAACCAACGTACGAGCCACAGCCCGGCTGGTCAGGAACCGACTTTAGGTGCTAGTCCAGTGCCAGCTTGAAGACTGCCAGGGGTCTGTTGGTAATCCCTCTTATGTATGCTGGGAGGCAGTTGAACAGTCTCGGGCCCCTGACGCTTATTGTATGGTCTCTTAACGTGCTAGTGACACCCCTGCTTTTCATTGGGGGGATGTTGCATCGTCTGCCAAGTCTTTTGCTTTCGTAGTGAGTGATTTTCGTGTGCAAGTTCGGTACTAGTCCCTCTAGGATTTTCCAGGTGTATATAATCATGTACCTCTCCCGCCTGCGTTCCAGGGAATACAGGTTTAGGAACCTCAAGCGCTCCCAATAATTGAGGTGTTTTATCTCCGTTATGCGAGCCGTGAAAGTTCTCTGTACATTTTCTAGGTGAGCAATTTCACCTGCCTTGAAAGGTGCTGTTAGTGTGCAGCAATATTCCAGCCTAGATAGAACAAGTGACCTGAAGAATGTCATCATGGGCTTGGCCTCCCTAGTTTTGAAGGTTCTCATTATCCATCCTGTCATTTTTCTAGCAGATGCGATTGATACAATGTTATGGTCCTTGAAGGTGAGATCCTCCGACATGATCACTCCCAGGTCTTTGACGTTGGTGTTTCGCTCTATTTTGTGGCCAGAATTTGTTCTGTACTCTGATGAAGATTTAATTTCCTCGTGTTTACCCTATCTGAGTAATTGAAATTTCTTATCGTTGCACTTCATATTGTTTTCTGCAGCCCACTGAAAGATTTGGTTGATGTCCGCCTGGAGCCTTGCAGTGTCTGCAATGGAAGACACTGTCATGCAGATTCGGGTGTCATCTGCAAAGGAAGACACGGTGCTGTGGCTGACATCCTTGTCTATGTCGGATATGAGGATGAGGAACAAGATGGGAGCGAGTACTGTGCCTTGTGGAACAGAGCTTTTCACCGTAGCTGCCTCGGACTTTACTCTGTTGACGACTACTCTCTGTGTTCTGTTAGTGAGGAAATTATAGATCCATCGACCGACTTTTCCTGTTATTCCTTTAGCACGCATTTTGTGCGATATTACGCCATGGTCACACTTGTCGAAGGCTTTTGCAAAGTCTGTATATATTACATCTGCATTCTTTTTGTCTTCTAGTGCATCTAGGACCTTGTCGTAGTGATCCAATAGTTGAGACAGACAGGAGCGACCTGTTCTAAACCCATGTTGCCCTGGGTTGTGTAACTGATGGGTTTCTAGATGGGTGGTGATCTTGCTTCTTAGGACCCTTTCAAAGATTTTTATGATATGGGATGTTAGTGCTATCGGTCTGTAGTTCTTTGCTGTTGCTTTACTGCCCCCTTTGTGGAGTGGGGCTATGTCTGTTGTTTTTAGTAACTGTGGGACGACCCCCGTGTCCATGCTCCTTCTCCATAGGATGGAAAAGGCTCGTGATAGGGGCTTCTTGCAGTTCTTGATAAACACGGAGTTCCATGAGTCTGGCCCTGGGGCAGAGTACATGGGCATCTCATTTGTCGCCTGTTCGAAGTCATTTGGCGTCAGGATAACATCGGATAGGCTTGTGTTAACCAAATTCTGTGGCTCTCTCATAAAAAATTCATTTTGATCTTCGACTCTCAGTCTGGTTAGCGGCTTGCTAAAAACTGAGTCATACTGGGACTTGAGTAGCTCACTCATTTCCTTGCTGTCATCTGTGTAGGACCCATCTTGTTTAAGTAGGGGCCCAATACTGGAAGTTGTTCTCGACTTTGATTTGGCATAGGAGAAGAAATACTTTGGGTTTCTTTCGATTTCATTTATGGCTTTTAGTTCTTCCCGCGATTCCTGACTCCTATAAGATTCCTTTAGCTTAAGTTCGATGCTTGCTATTTCTCTGACTAGTGTCTCCCTACGCATTTCAGATATATTGACCTCTTTTAGCCGCTCTGTTATTCTTTTCCGTAGCCTGTTAAGGGAGCGCCTGTCTCTTTCTATTTTACATCTACTCCTCCTTTTTCTTAGAGGAATAAGCCTTGTGCATACATCGAGTGCCACCAAGTTAATCTGTTCTAGGCATAAGTTGGGGTCTGTGTTGCTTAGTATATCTTCCCAGCTTATATCGGTTAGGACTTGGTTTACTTGGTCCCACTTTATGTTTTTGTTATTGAAGTTGAATTTGGTGAATGCTCCCTCGTGATTAATCTCATTATGTCGGTCTGGGGCTCCACGCATACATGTCTGAACCTCAATTATGTTGTGATCTGAGTATATTGTTTTTGATATGGTGACATTTCTTATCAGATCATCATTGTTAGTGAAGATGAGGTCTAGTGTATTCTCCAGTCTAGTAGGCTCTATTATTTGCTGGTTTAAATTGAATTTTGTGCAGAGATTTAAAAGCTCGTGGGAGTGTGAATTTTCATCAGAGCTGCCTCCTGGTGTTATTACTGCAACAATATTATTTGCTATATTCCTCCATTTTAGGTGCCTTAAGTTGAAATTCCCCAGGAGCAAGATGTTGGGTGCAGGAGCTGGAAGATTTTCCAGACAGTGGTCAATTTTTAACAGCTGTTCCTGGAATTGCTGGGATGTTGCATCCGGAGGCTTGTAGACTACCACAATGACTAGGTTTTGGTTCTCGACCTTTACTACTAAAACTTCCACTACATCATTTGAGGCATTATGCAGTTCTGTGCAAACAAGTGACTCTGCAATGTACAGGCCAACCCCCCCCCCTCCCTTTTGCCTGTTCACTCTGTCACACCTGTATAGGTTGTAACCTGGGATCCATATTTCGTTGTCCAAGTGATCCTTTATGTGGGTCTCAGTGAAAGCCGCGAACATTGCCTTTGCCTCTGCAAGCAGTCCACGGATGAAAGGTATTTTGTTGTTTGTTGCTGGCTTTAGACCCTGTATATTTGCAAAGAAGAATATCATCGGACTGGTGGTATTGTTGGTACTGGGGGGGGATTTTTTTCCGGCATTAGTATCTGTATCTGTTGGTTTGGAGTGGAGGCCATCGACTGTGGTTCCACTCCAGGAATGACTGGATTTGGTGTACGATTTCTGCCATTTCCTGCCAGTTTTTTTCCTTCCTGGCACTAAAAAACCTCTCCCTCTCGAGTGGCTGTGGCTACCCAGGTTTTCCCATGGCCTGGATGTTTTGTATCTTTTTGTCCCCTTTAGATGGTGTGCCTGGCAATTTAAGTTATAGCGCAGTCTTTCCTGTACTGAAGAGGTACACATTTCAGGGTGAAAAAGCTTACAGGAAGGGAGTTTACATTTTCCCGTTGTCATATGGGCACGGCATTTTCTAGGGTGGTCATAATTGCACGTCCCGTCTGTTTTTCCAGATTTCCTATGTCTGCAGATACCAAGTGCATAGTATGTGCACAGGCTTGGTTTCCGTTTGCCTTGGGTTTCTGTGACTGTATTCCCTGTTGGTGCATGTTTCCCTGTCTTATTCCTATCCTCCCTAGCACCAACAATGGAGCTCCCACCAGTTGTTTTTGGTAATATATCCTCACTATTGCTAGTGGAGTCCTCTTGTTTGCTATTTCCTGTGGGATTTCTAGTTTGCAATATTGGTTTTATCTTATCTTTGACTACACTTGTTTCTCCCCTACGGCTCCTGTCCCCTATGAGGTCATTTACATGTATTCCTTCCTGCGTATAATTCCCGACTACCTGGACAAAATCTTCAGCTTCACCATTACTGTCCCCCAGGACAGCACCTCCAGCTTCATCATTACTGTCTCCCAGGACAGCACCTCCAGCTTCACCATTACTGTCTCCCAGGACAGCACCTGCAGCTTCACCATTACTGTCCCCCAGGACAGCACCTCCAGCTTCACCATTACTGTCTCCCAGGACAGCACCTCCAGCTTCACCATTACTGTCTCCCAGGACAGCACTATCAGCCCCACATTTACTGACTACCAGGACATCACCTCCAGCCTTACAGTTTCTGACTACATGGCCAGTATCAAGGGCAGTACCATTCAGCTCAGACTTTTTATGTTCCCATCTGTTGTAGAAAGCTTCCAGGTTTTCTATGAAAGCAGCTTTGATGTTATCCTCTTTTAATACCCTTGTGATTTTAGTCCACAGATTTATCTCTTTTGGGCATACCCAAAAACACTTGACTGTTTTAATACTGCTTGTAGCTAGTTCTTGGATATCTGCACAAGGGGCGTGACACCAATTTCAACAAAAATGACAATTTATCCATGTGGAAGCCCGTTTGTTTGATTGACTGCAGACTACACAGAGCTTCATAATGATTTGAATGGTTGAATTACTGTAATTCTACTAGCAACCTCTTGAATACTCTATTAATAACCTCCTTAAATGAAGCTCTAGCTATTTGTATTTCTATTTCTAACTGTACTTGTATACTGGACAGCTTACCGTGTACGTTCCTGATTTATATTTATTGTTTGTGTTTGATAAGAGCGCCTACAATTATATGCGAGTACACTAGCAGGCCAGGAAGATTATATGCGAGTACACTAGCAGGCCAGGAAGATTATATGCGAGTACACTAGCAGGCCAGGAAGATTATATGCGAGTACACTAGCAGGCCAGGAAGATTATATGCGAGTACACTAGCAGGCCAGGAAGATTATATGCGAGTACACTAGCAGGCCAGGAAGATTATATGCGAGTACACTAGCAGGCCAGGAAGATTATATGCGAGTACACTAGCAGGCCAGGAAGATTATATGCGAGTACACTAGCAGGCCAGGAAGATTATATGCGAGTACACTAGCAGGCCAGGAAGATTATATGCGAGTACACTAGCAGGCCAGGAAGATTATATGCGAGTACACTAGCAGGCCAGGAAGATTATATGCGAGTACACTAGCAGGCCAGGAAGATTATATGCGAGTACACTAGCAGGCCAGGAAGATTATATGCGAGTACACTAGCAGGCCAGGAAGATTATATGCGAGTACACTAGCAGGCCAGGAAGATTATATGCGAGTACACTAGCAGGCCAGGAAGATTATATGCGAGTACACTAGCAGGCCAGGAAGATTATATGCGAGTACACTAGCAGGCCAGGAAGATTATATGCGAGTACACTAGCAGGCCAGGAAGATTATATGCGAGTACACTAGCAGGCCAGGAAGATTATATGCGAGTACACTAGCAGGCCAGGAAGATTATATGCGAGTACACTAGCAGGCCAGGAAGATTATATGCGAGTACACTAGCAGGCCAGGAAGATTATATGCGAGTACACTAGCAGGCCAGGAAGATTATATGCGAGTACACTAGCAGGCCAGGAAGATTATATGCGAGTACACTAGCAGGCCAGGAAGATTATATGCGAGTACACTAGCAGGCCAGGAAGATTATATGCGAGTACACTAGCAGGCCAGGAAGATTATATGCGAGTACACTAGCAGGCCAGGAAGATTATATGCGAGTACACTAGCAGGCCAGGAAGATTATATGCGAGTACACTAGCAGGCCAGGAAGATTATATGCGAGTACACTAGCAGGCCAGGAAGATTATATGCGAGTACACTAGCAGGCCAGGAAGATTATATGCGAGTACACTAGCAGGCCAGGAAGATTATATGCGAGTACACTAGCAGGCCAGGAAGATTATATGCGAGTACACTAGCAGGCCAGGAAGATTATATGCGAGTACACTAGCAGGCCAGGAAGATTATATGCGAGTACACTAGCAGGCCAGGAAGATTATATGCGAGTACACTAGCAGGCCAGGAAGATTATATGCGAGTACACTAGCAGGCCAGGAAGATTATATGCGAGTACACTAGCAGGCCAGGAAGATTATATGCGAGTACACTAGCAGGCCAGGAAGATTATATGCGAGTACACTAGCAGGCCAGGAAGATTATATGCGAGTACACTAGCAGGCCAGGAAGATTATATGCGAGTACACTAGCAGGCCAGGAAGATTATATGCGAGTACACTAGCAGGCCAGGAAGATTATATGCGAGTACACTAGCAGGCCAGGAAGATTATATGCGAGTACACTAGCAGGCCAGGAAGATTATATGCGAGTACACTAGCAGGCCAGGAAGATTATATGCGAGTACACTAGCAGGCCAGGAAGATTATATGCGAGTACACTAGCAGGCCAGGAAGATTATATGCGAGTACACTAGCAGGCCAGGAAGATTATATGCGAGTACACTAGCAGGCCAGGAAGATTATATGCGAGTACACTAGCAGGCCAGGAAGATTATATGCGAGTACACTAGCAGGCCAGGAAGATTATATGCGAGTACACTAGCAGGCCAGGAAGATTATATGCGAGTACACTAGCAGGCCAGGAAGATTATATGCGAGTACACTAGCAGGCCAGGAAGATTATATGCGAGTACACTAGCAGGCCAGGAAGATTATATGCGAGTACACTAGCAGGCCAGGAAGATTATATGCGAGTACACTAGCAGGCCAGGAAGATTATATGCGAGTACACTAGCAGGCCAGGAAGATTATATGCGAGTACACTAGCAGGCCAGGAAGATTATATGCGAGTACACTAGCAGGCCAGGAAGATTATATGCGAGTACACTAGCAGGCCAGGAAGATTATATGCGAGTACACTAGCAGGCCAGGAAGATTATATGCGAGTACACTAGCAGGCCAGGAAGATTATATGCGAGTACACTAGCAGGCCAGGAAGATTATATGCGAGTACACTAGCAGGCCAGGAAGATTATATGCGAGTACACTAGCAGGCCAGGAAGATTATATGCGAGTACACTAGCAGGCCAGGAAGATTATATGCGAGTACACTAGCAGGCCAGGAAGATTATATGCGAGTACACTAGCAGGCCAGGAAGATTATATGCGAGTACACTAGCAGGCCAGGAAGATTATATGCGAGTACACTAGCAGGCCAGGAAGATTATATGCGAGTACACTAGCAGGCCAGGAAGATTATATGCGAGTACACTAGCAGGCCAGGAAGATTATATGCGAGTACACTAGCAGGCCAGGAAGATTATATGCGAGTACACTAGCAGGCCAGGAAGATTATATGCGAGTACACTAGCAGGCCAGGAAGATTATATGCGAGTACACTAGCAGGCCAGGAAGATTATATGCGAGTACACTAGCAGGCCAGGAAGATTATATGCGAGTACACTAGCAGGCCAGGAAGATTATATGCGAGTACACTAGCAGGCCAGGAAGATTATATGCGAGTACACTAGCAGGCCAGGAAGATTATATGCGAGTACACTAGCAGGCCAGGAAGATTATATGCGAGTACACTAGCAGGCCAGGAAGATTATATGCGAGTACACTAGCAGGCCAGGAAGATTATATGCGAGTACACTAGCAGGCCAGGAAGATTATATGCGAGTACACTAGCAGGCCAGGAAGATTATATGCGAGTACACTAGCAGGCCAGGAAGATTATATGCGAGTACACTAGCAGGCCAGGAAGATTATATGCGAGTACACTAGCAGGCCAGGAAGATTATATGCGAGTACACTAGCAGGCCAGGAAGATTATATGCGAGTACACTAGCAGGCCAGGAAGATTATATGCGAGTACACTAGCAGGCCAGGAAGATTATATGCGAGTACACTAGCAGGCCAGGAAGATTATATGCGAGTACACTAGCAGGCCAGGAAGATTATATGCGAGTACACTAGCAGGCCAGGAAGATTATATGCGAGTACACTAGCAGGCCAGGAAGATTATATGCGAGTACACTAGCAGGCCAGGAAGATTATATGCGAGTACACTAGCAGGCCAGGAAGATTATATGCGAGTACACTAGCAGGCCAGGAAGATTATATGCGAGTACACTAGCAGGCCAGGAAGATTATATGCGAGTACACTAGCAGGCCAGGAAGATTATATGCGAGTACACTAGCAGGCCAGGAAGATTATATGCGAGTACACTAGCAGGCCAGGAAGATTATATGCGAGTACACTAGCAGGCCAGGAAGATTATATGCGAGTACACTAGCAGGCCAGGAAGATTATATGCGAGTACACTAGCAGGCCAGGAAGATTATATGCGAGTACACTAGCAGGCCAGGAAGATTATATGCGAGTACACTAGCAGGCCAGGAAGATTATATGCGAGTACACTAGCAGGCCAGGAAGATTATATGCGAGTACACTAGCAGGCCAGGAAGATTATATGCGAGTACACTAGCAGGCCAGGAAGATTATATGCGAGTACACTAGCAGGCCAGGAAGATTATATGCGAGTACACTAGCAGGCCAGGAAGATTATATGCGAGTACACTAGCAGGCCAGGAAGATTATATGCGAGTACACTAGCAGGCCAGGAAGATTATATGCGAGTACACTAGCAGGCCAGGAAGATTATATGCGAGTACACTAGCAGGCCAGGAAGATTATATGCGAGTACACTAGCAGGCCAGGAAGATTATATGCGAGTACACTAGCAGGCCAGGAAGATTATATGCGAGTACACTAGCAGGCCAGGAAGATTATATGCGAGTACACTAGCAGGCCAGGAAGATTATATGCGAGTACACTAGCAGGCCAGGAAGATTATATGCGAGTACACTAGCAGGCCAGGAAGATTATATGCGAGTACACTAGCAGGCCAGGAAGATTATATGCGAGTACACTAGCAGGCCAGGAAGATTATATGCGAGTACACTAGCAGGCCAGGAAGATTATATGCGAGTACACTAGCAGGCCAGGAAGATTATATGCGAGTACACTAGCAGGCCAGGAAGATTATATGCGAGTACACTAGCAGGCCAGGAAGATTATATGCGAGTACACTAGCAGGCCAGGAAGATTATATGCGAGTACACTAGCAGGCCAGGAAGATTATATGCGAGTACACTAGCAGGCCAGGAAGATTATATGCGAGTACACTAGCAGGCCAGGAAGATTATATGCGAGTACACTAGCAGGCCAGGAAGATTATATGCGAGTACACTAGCAGGCCAGGAAGATTATATGCGAGTACACTAGCAGGCCAGGAAGATTATATGCGAGTACACTAGCAGGCCAGGAAGATTATATGCGAGTACACTAGCAGGCCAGGAAGATTATATGCGAGTACACTAGCAGGCCAGGAAGATTATATGCGAGTACACTAGCAGGCCAGGAAGATTATATGCGAGTACACTAGCAGGCCAGGAAGATTATATGCGAGTACACTAGCAGGCCAGGAAGATTATATGCGAGTACACTAGCAGGCCAGGAAGATTATATGCGAGTACACTAGCAGGCCAGGAAGATTATATGCGAGTACACTAGCAGGCCAGGAAGATTATATGCGAGTACACTAGCAGGCCAGGAAGATTATATGCGAGTACACTAGCAGGCCAGGAAGATTATATGCGAGTACACTAGCAGGCCAGGAAGATTATATGCGAGTACACTAGCAGGCCAGGAAGATTATATGCGAGTACACTAGCAGGCCAGGAAGATTATATGCGAGTACACTAGCAGGCCAGGAAGATTATATGCGAGTACACTAGCAGGCCAGGAAGATTATATGCGAGTACACTAGCAGGCCAGGAAGATTATATGCGAGTACACTAGCAGGCCAGGAAGATTATATGCGAGTACACTAGCAGGCCAGGAAGATTATATGCGAGTACACTAGCAGGCCAGGAAGATTATATGCGAGTACACTAGCAGGCCAGGAAGATTATATGCGAGTACACTAGCAGGCCAGGAAGATTATATGCGAGTACACTAGCAGGCCAGGAAGATTATATGCGAGTACACTAGCAGGCCAGGAAGATTATATGCGAGTACACTAGCAGGCCAGGAAGATTATATGCGAGTACACTAGCAGGCCAGGAAGATTATATGCGAGTACACTAGCAGGCCAGGAAGATTATATGCGAGTACACTAGCAGGCCAGGAAGATTATATGCGAGTACACTAGCAGGCCAGGAAGATTATATGCGAGTACACTAGCAGGCCAGGAAGATTATATGCGAGTACACTAGCAGGCCAGGAAGATTATATGCGAGTACACTAGCAGGCCAGGAAGATTATATGCGAGTACACTAGCAGGCCAGGAAGATTATATGCGAGTACACTAGCAGGCCAGGAAGATTATATGCGAGTACACTAGCAGGCCAGGAAGATTATATGCGAGTACACTAGCAGGCCAGGAAGATTATATGCGAGTACACTAGCAGGCCAGGAAGATTATATGCGAGTACACTAGCAGGCCAGGAAGATTATATGCGAGTACACTAGCAGGCCAGGAAGATTATATGCGAGTACACTAGCAGGCCAGGAAGATTATATGCGAGTACACTAGCAGGCCAGGAAGATTATATGCGAGTACACTAGCAGGCCAGGAAGATTATATGCGAGTACACTAGCAGGCCAGGAAGATTATATGCGAGTACACTAGCAGGCCAGGAAGATTATATGCGAGTACACTAGCAGGCCAGGAAGATTATATGCGAGTACACTAGCAGGCCAGGAAGATTATATGCGAGTACACTAGCAGGCCAGGAAGATTATATGCGAGTACACTAGCAGGCCAGGAAGATTATATGCGAGTACACTAGCAGGCCAGGAAGATTATATGCGAGTACACTAGCAGGCCAGGAAGATTATATGCGAGTACACTAGCAGGCCAGGAAGATTATATGCGAGTACACTAGCAGGCCAGGAAGATTATATGCGAGTACACTAGCAGGCCAGGAAGATTATATGCGAGTACACTAGCAGGCCAGGAAGATTATATGCGAGTACACTAGCAGGCCAGGAAGATTATATGCGAGTACACTAGCAGGCCAGGAAGATTATATGCGAGTACACTAGCAGGCCAGGAAGATTATATGCGAGTACACTAGCAGGCCAGGAAGATTATATGCGAGTACACTAGCAGGCCAGGAAGATTATATGCGAGTACACTAGCAGGCCAGGAAGATTATATGCGAGTACACTAGCAGGCCAGGAAGATTATATGCGAGTACACTAGCAGGCCAGGAAGATTATATGCGAGTACACTAGCAGGCCAGGAAGATTATATGCGAGTACACTAGCAGGCCAGGAAGATTATATGCGAGTACACTAGCAGGCCAGGAAGATTATATGCGAGTACACTAGCAGGCCAGGAAGATTATATGCGAGTACACTAGCAGGCCAGGAAGATTATATGCGAGTACACTAGCAGGCCAGGAAGATTATATGCGAGTACACTAGCAGGCCAGGAAGATTATATGCGAGTACACTAGCAGGCCAGGAAGATTATATGCGAGTACACTAGCAGGCCAGGAAGATTATATGCGAGTACACTAGCAGGCCAGGAAGATTATATGCGAGTACACTAGCAGGCCAGGAAGATTATATGCGAGTACACTAGCAGGCCAGGAAGATTATATGCGAGTACACTAGCAGGCCAGGAAGATTATATGCGAGTACACTAGCAGGCCAGGAAGATTATATGCGAGTACACTAGCAGGCCAGGAAGATTATATGCGAGTACACTAGCAGGCCAGGAAGATTATATGCGAGTACACTAGCAGGCCAGGAAGATTATATGCGAGTACACTAGCAGGCCAGGAAGATTATATGCGAGTACACTAGCAGGCCAGGAAGATTATATGCGAGTACACTAGCAGGCCAGGAAGATTATATGCGAGTACACTAGCAGGCCAGGAAGATTATATGCGAGTACACTAGCAGGCCAGGAAGATTATATGCGAGTACACTAGCAGGCCAGGAAGATTATATGCGAGTACACTAGCAGGCCAGGAAGATTATATGCGAGTACACTAGCAGGCCAGGAAGATTATATGCGAGTACACTAGCAGGCCAGGAAGATTATATGCGAGTACACTAGCAGGCCAGGAAGATTATATGCGAGTACACTAGCAGGCCAGGAAGATTATATGCGAGTACACTAGCAGGCCAGGAAGATTATATGCGAGTACACTAGCAGGCCAGGAAGATTATATGCGAGTACACTAGCAGGCCAGGAAGATTATATGCGAGTACACTAGCAGGCCAGGAAGATTATATGCGAGTACACTAGCAGGCCAGGAAGATTATATGCGAGTACACTAGCAGGCCAGGAAGATTATATGCGAGTACACTAGCAGGCCAGGAAGATTATATGCGAGTACACTAGCAGGCCAGGAAGATTATATGCGAGTACACTAGCAGGCCAGGAAGATTATATGCGAGTACACTAGCAGGCCAGGAAGATTATATGCGAGTACACTAGCAGGCCAGGAAGATTATATGCGAGTACACTAGCAGGCCAGGAAGATTATATGCGAGTACACTAGCAGGCCAGGAAGATTATATGCGAGTACACTAGCAGGCCAGGAAGATTATATGCGAGTACACTAGCAGGCCAGGAAGATTATATGCGAGTACACTAGCAGGCCAGGAAGATTATATGCGAGTACACTAGCAGGCCAGGAAGATTATATGCGAGTACACTAGCAGGCCAGGAAGATTATATGCGAGTACACTAGCAGGCCAGGAAGATTATATGCGAGTACACTAGCAGGCCAGGAAGATTATATGCGAGTACACTAGCAGGCCAGGAAGATTATATGCGAGTACACTAGCAGGCCAGGAAGATTATATGCGAGTACACTAGCAGGCCAGGAAGATTATATGCGAGTACACTAGCAGGCCAGGAAGATTATATGCGAGTACACTAGCAGGCCAGGAAGATTATATGCGAGTACACTAGCAGGCCAGGAAGATTATATGCGAGTACACTAGCAGGCCAGGAAGATTATATGCGAGTACACTAGCAGGCCAGGAAGATTATATGCGAGTACACTAGCAGGCCAGGAAGATTATATGCGAGTACACTAGCAGGCCAGGAAGATTATATGCGAGTACACTAGCAGGCCAGGAAGATTATATGCGAGTACACTAGCAGGCCAGGAAGATTATATGCGAGTACACTAGCAGGCCAGGAAGATTATATGCGAGTACACTAGCAGGCCAGGAAGATTATATGCGAGTACACTAGCAGGCCAGGAAGATTATATGCGAGTACACTAGCAGGCCAGGAAGATTATATGCGAGTACACTAGCAGGCCAGGAAGATTATATGCGAGTACACTAGCAGGCCAGGAAGATTATATGCGAGTACACTAGCAGGCCAGGAAGATTATATGCGAGTACACTAGCAGGCCAGGAAGATTATATGCGAGTACACTAGCAGGCCAGGAAGATTATATGCGAGTACACTAGCAGGCCAGGAAGATTATATGCGAGTACACTAGCAGGCCAGGAAGATTATATGCGAGTACACTAGCAGGCCAGGAAGATTATATGCGAGTACACTAGCAGGCCAGGAAGATTATATGCGAGTACACTAGCAGGCCAGGAAGATTATATGCGAGTACACTAGCAGGCCAGGAAGATTATATGCGAGTACACTAGCAGGCCAGGAAGATTATATGCGAGTACACTAGCAGGCCAGGAAGATTATATGCGAGTACACTAGCAGGCCAGGAAGATTATATGCGAGTACACTAGCAGGCCAGGAAGATTATATGCGAGTACACTAGCAGGCCAGGAAGATTATATGCGAGTACACTAGCAGGCCAGGAAGATTATATGCGAGTACACTAGCAGGCCAGGAAGATTATATGCGAGTACACTAGCAGGCCAGGAAGATTATATGCGAGTACACTAGCAGGCCAGGAAGATTATATGCGAGTACACTAGCAGGCCAGGAAGATTATATGCGAGTACACTAGCAGGCCAGGAAGATTATATGCGAGTACACTAGCAGGCCAGGAAGATTATATGCGAGTACACTAGCAGGCCAGGAAGATTATATGCGAGTACACTAGCAGGCCAGGAAGATTATATGCGAGTACACTAGCAGGCCAGGAAGATTATATGCGAGTACACTAGCAGGCCAGGAAGATTATATGCGAGTACACTAGCAGGCCAGGAAGATTATATGCGAGTACACTAGCAGGCCAGGAAGATTATATGCGAGTACACTAGCAGGCCAGGAAGATTATATGCGAGTACACTAGCAGGCCAGGAAGATTATATGCGAGTACACTAGCAGGCCAGGAAGATTATATGCGAGTACACTAGCAGGCCAGGAAGATTATATGCGAGTACACTAGCAGGCCAGGAAGATTATATGCGAGTACACTAGCAGGCCAGGAAGATTATATGCGAGTACACTAGCAGGCCAGGAAGATTATATGCGAGTACACTAGCAGGCCAGGAAGATTATATGCGAGTACACTAGCAGGCCAGGAAGATTATATGCGAGTACACTAGCAGGCCAGGAAGATTATATGCGAGTACACTAGCAGGCCAGGAAGATTATATGCGAGTACACTAGCAGGCCAGGAAGATTATATGCGAGTACACTAGCAGGCCAGGAAGATTATATGCGAGTACACTAGCAGGCCAGGAAGATTATATGCGAGTACACTAGCAGGCCAGGAAGATTATATGCGAGTACACTAGCAGGCCAGGAAGATTATATGCGAGTACACTAGCAGGCCAGGAAGATTATATGCGAGTACACTAGCAGGCCAGGAAGATTATATGCGAGTACACTAGCAGGCCAGGAAGATTATATGCGAGTACACTAGCAGGCCAGGAAGATTATATGCGAGTACACTAGCAGGCCAGGAAGATTATATGCGAGTACACTAGCAGGCCAGGAAGATTATATGCGAGTACACTAGCAGGCCAGGAAGATTATATGCGAGTACACTAGCAGGCCAGGAAGATTATATGCGAGTACACTAGCAGGCCAGGAAGATTATATGCGAGTACACTAGCAGGCCAGGAAGATTATATGCGAGTACACTAGCAGGCCAGGAAGATTATATGCGAGTACACTAGCAGGCCAGGAAGATTATATGCGAGTACACTAGCAGGCCAGGAAGATTATATGCGAGTACACTAGCAGGCCAGGAAGATTATATGCGAGTACACTAGCAGGCCAGGAAGATTATATGCGAGTACACTAGCAGGCCAGGAAGATTATATGCGAGTACACTAGCAGGCCAGGAAGATTATATGCGAGTACACTAGCAGGCCAGGAAGATTATATGCGAGTACACTAGCAGGCCAGGAAGATTATATGCGAGTACACTAGCAGGCCAGGAAGATTATATGCGAGTACACTAGCAGGCCAGGAAGATTATATGCGAGTACACTAGCAGGCCAGGAAGATTATATGCGAGTACACTAGCAGGCCAGGAAGATTATATGCGAGTACACTAGCAGGCCAGGAAGATTATATGCGAGTACACTAGCAGGCCAGGAAGATTATATGCGAGTACACTAGCAGGCCAGGAAGATTATATGCGAGTACACTAGCAGGCCAGGAAGATTATATGCGAGTACACTAGCAGGCCAGGAAGATTATATGCGAGTACACTAGCAGGCCAGGAAGATTATATGCGAGTACACTAGCAGGCCAGGAAGATTATATGCGAGTACACTAGCAGGCCAGGAAGATTATATGCGAGTACACTAGCAGGCCAGGAAGATTATATGCGAGTACACTAGCAGGCCAGGAAGATTATATGCGAGTACACTAGCAGGCCAGGAAGATTATATGCGAGTACACTAGCAGGCCAGGAAGATTATATGCGAGTACACTAGCAGGCCAGGAAGATTATATGCGAGTACACTAGCAGGCCAGGAAGATTATATGCGAGTACACTAGCAGGCCAGGAAGATTATATGCGAGTACACTAGCAGGCCAGGAAGATTATATGCGAGTACACTAGCAGGCCAGGAAGATTATATGCGAGTACACTAGCAGGCCAGGAAGATTATATGCGAGTACACTAGCAGGCCAGGAAGATTATATGCGAGTACACTAGCAGGCCAGGAAGATTATATGCGAGTACACTAGCAGGCCAGGAAGATTATATGCGAGTACACTAGCAGGCCAGGAAGATTATATGCGAGTACACTAGCAGGCCAGGAAGATTATATGCGAGTACACTAGCAGGCCAGGAAGATTATATGCGAGTACACTAGCAGGCCAGGAAGATTATATGCGAGTACACTAGCAGGCCAGGAAGATTATATGCGAGTACACTAGCAGGCCAGGAAGATTATATGCGAGTACACTAGCAGGCCAGGAAGATTATATGCGAGTACACTAGCAGGCCAGGAAGATTATATGCGAGTACACTAGCAGGCCAGGAAGATTATATGCGAGTACACTAGCAGGCCAGGAAGATTATATGCGAGTACACTAGCAGGCCAGGAAGATTATATGCGAGTACACTAGCAGGCCAGGAAGATTATATGCGAGTACACTAGCAGGCCAGGAAGATTATATGCGAGTACACTAGCAGGCCAGGAAGATTATATGCGAGTACACTAGCAGGCCAGGAAGATTATATGCGAGTACACTAGCAGGCCAGGAAGATTATATGCGAGTACACTAGCAGGCCAGGAAGATTATATGCGAGTACACTAGCAGGCCAGGAAGATTATATGCGAGTACACTAGCAGGCCAGGAAGATTATATGCGAGTACACTAGCAGGCCAGGAAGATTATATGCGAGTACACTAGCAGGCCAGGAAGATTATATGCGAGTACACTAGCAGGCCAGGAAGATTATATGCGAGTACACTAGCAGGCCAGGAAGATTATATGCGAGTACACTAGCAGGCCAGGAAGATTATATGCGAGTACACTAGCAGGCCAGGAAGATTATATGCGAGTACACTAGCAGGCCAGGAAGATTATATGCGAGTACACTAGCAGGCCAGGAAGATTATATGCGAGTACACTAGCAGGCCAGGAAGATTATATGCGAGTACACTAGCAGGCCAGGAAGATTATATGCGAGTACACTAGCAGGCCAGGAAGATTATATGCGAGTACACTAGCAGGCCAGGAAGATTATATGCGAGTACACTAGCAGGCCAGGAAGATTATATGCGAGTACACTAGCAGGCCAGGAAGATTATATGCGAGTACACTAGCAGGCCAGGAAGATTATATGCGAGTACACTAGCAGGCCAGGAAGATTATATGCGAGTACACTAGCAGGCCAGGAAGATTATATGCGAGTACACTAGCAGGCCAGGAAGATTATATGCGAGTACACTAGCAGGCCAGGAAGATTATATGCGAGTACACTAGCAGGCCAGGAAGATTATATGCGAGTACACTAGCAGGCCAGGAAGATTATATGCGAGTACACTAGCAGGCCAGGAAGATTATATGCGAGTACACTAGCAGGCCAGGAAGATTATATGCGAGTACACTAGCAGGCCAGGAAGATTATATGCGAGTACACTAGCAGGCCAGGAAGATTATATGCGAGTACACTAGCAGGCCAGGAAGATTATATGCGAGTACACTAGCAGGCCAGGAAGATTATATGCGAGTACACTAGCAGGCCAGGAAGATTATATGCGAGTACACTAGCAGGCCAGGAAGATTATATGCGAGTACACTAGCAGGCCAGGAAGATTATATGCGAGTACACTAGCAGGCCAGGAAGATTATATGCGAGTACACTAGCAGGCCAGGAAGATTATATGCGAGTACACTAGCAGGCCAGGAAGATTATATGCGAGTACACTAGCAGGCCAGGAAGATTATATGCGAGTACACTAGCAGGCCAGGAAGATTATATGCGAGTACACTAGCAGGCCAGGAAGGAGATTATTATGCGAGTACACTAGCAGGCCAGGAAGATTATATGCGAGTAGGAAGATTATATGCACTAGCAGGCCAGGAATATGCGAGTATATGCGAGTATATGCGAGAACATTAGCAGGCCAGGAAGATTATATGCGAGTACACTAGCAGGCCAGGAAGATTATATGCGAGTACACTAGCAGTCCAGGAAGATTATATGCGAGTACACTAGCAGGCCAGGAAGATTATATGCGAGTACACTAGCAGTCCAGGAAGATTATATGCGAGTACACTAGCAGGCCAGGAAGATTATATGCGAGTACACTAGCAGGCCAGGAAGATTATATGCGAGTAAACTAGCAGGCCAGGAAGATTATATATGCGGAGGTAACTAGCAGGTTCAGAGATTATATGCGAGTATACAGCAGCCAGGAAGGAATATATGCGAGTACATAGGCAGCAGAGGATATGCGAGCATACTCAGTTAGTTTGAGATATTATGCGAGTACTAGCTTGCAGAGATTATAGTGCGAGGTTACACTAGCACCAGGAAGATTATATGCGAGCACTGCAGGCCAGGAAGATTATATATGTACACTAGCCAGCTGTTAGAGATATTATGAGCACACTCAGCAGGCAGGAAGATATATATGAGCCATTATAGGGGCAGGAGGAATTATATGCGAGTACACTAGCCAGGAGGAATTACATAGAGGCCACGTAGAGCACCAGGAAGATTATGCATGAGCACACTAGCATCAGGAGGATTATGCGAGGTTACAACCTTGAGTCAGAATTATAGCGAGTACACATTAGCAGTCAGAGGATTATATGAGGTTACACTACAGGCCAGGAAGATTATATGTGAGGCCACACTAGCAGGCCAGGAAGATTGTATGCGAGGAAGCACACTTGAGTCAAGAGGAATTATATGAGACACTCAGGCCAGGCAGAGCATTATATGCAGTACACTTAGTAGTTCCAGAAGGATTATATGCGAGGTTATGATAGAGCAGAGATTATTATAGAGTACACTAGCAGGCCTTGTGAGAAATTGTGAGTACACAGTAAGCTGTTGAGATTATTATGCGACACTAGGCCAGGCCAGAGATATTATGCGAGGTAACTATTAGCAGAGATTATTATGAGTACATAGCAGGCAGGAAGATTATGTGCGGAGTTACACAGCAGGCCAGGAAGATTATATGCGAGTACATAGAGCCAGGAAGATTATACGCGAGTACACTGCAGTAGGCTTGTGAGATTATATGCGAGTAACTAGCAGGTCCAGGAAGATTATATGCGAGTACACTAGCAGGCAGAGGATTATATGCAGACACTAGCAGGTTAGAGATTATATGCAGTACATTACAGGCAGAGATTATATGTGAGGCCACACTAGCAGGCCAGGAAGATTATATGCGAGTACACTAGCAGCCAGAAGATTATATGAGTACACTTAGCAGCAGGAGGAATTATTATATGCGAGTACACTAGCAGGCCAGGAAGATTATGAGTACACTAGCACCAGGAAGATTGATATGAGTACACTACAGCCAGGAAGATATATGCGGAGTACATCAGCAGGTTAGATTATGCGCAGTTATACAGCGGCCAGGAAGATATATGCAGTACACCAGGCAGCTTATTAGATATAGCCGGTAGTTGCCACTAGCAGGCCTTGTGAGGATTATATGCGAGTACACCTTAGCAGCAGAGGATTATATGCAGTACACCTTAGCCAGCAGGAGAATTATATATGAGCACACAGCCAGGAAGATTATATGCGAGTTACACAGTTAGCAGAGGATTATATATGAGGCCACACTAGCAGCAAGAAGATATATGCGAGTTACACTAGCAGGGGTTCAGAATTATATATTGAGGTTACACTAGCCAGGCCAGAGATTATATGCGAGTACACTCAGCAGGCGAAGATATATGCGAGTTACACTAGCAGTTCAGAGATATTATGCGAGTACACTAGCAGGCCAGGAAGATTATATGCGAGCACACAGGCAGGCAGAGATTATATGCGAGCACACTAGCAGCCAGGAAGATTATATGCGAGTACACTAGCAGGCAGAGGATTATACTGAGGTTACACTACAGCCAGGCAGAGATAACGTGAGACACAGGCCAGGCCGAGATTATGCGAGCCACACTACAGGCTTGTGTATATACAGGAAGTTACACTAGCAGGCCAGGAAGATTATATACGAGCACACTAGAGAAGGCAGAGATTATTATGCGAGGTTGTATAGCAGGCCAGGAAGATTATATATGAGTACACTAGCAGGCCAGGAAGATTATATGCGAGTACACTAGCGGGCCAGGAAGATTATATAGAGTTACACTTAGCAGGCCAGGGGAAGATTATATGTGAAGTTACACTAGCAGCCAGGAAGATTATGCAGGTTGAGTTACACTAGGCAAGGCCCATTAATTGAGCACACCACAGGTGCGAGATATTGAGTGAGACACAGCAGGCCAGGAAGATTATATGCGGAGGTACACAGCAGGCCAGGAAGATTATATGCGAGGTTACACTAGCAGCCAGGAAGACATATGCGAGTACATCAGGCCAGTTAGAATTATATGCGAGTTACACATGAGTCAGAAGGATTATACGCTATTGCACTAGCAGCCAGGAAGATTCATATGCATATTAGCAGCAGAGGATTATATGTGAGGTTACACTCAGCCTGCCAGAATTATATGCGAGTACACTAGCAGGCCAGGAAGATTATATGTGAGGCCACACTTAGCAGCAGAGATTACATGCGAGGTAACACTGAGCCAGGCAGGAGGAATTATATGACATTTAGCAGTGCTTGTAGATTATTGTAGGTTACACTAGAGGCCTTAGAGATTATTATAGAGTACACTAGCAGGCCAGGAAGATTATATGAGCACACAGGCAGCAGAAGATTATATGCTAGACCACTAGCAGGTGCTGTTAGATATATTGCGAGTACACTTAGTATGCAGGGAATTATATACGATTACACCAGCAGGCCAAGAGATATTAGAGCAGAGTTACATAGCAGCTTAGAGATTATTATGAGTACACTAGCAGGCCAGGAAGATTATATGCGAGGTATACTGAGGGCCAGGAAGATTATATGCACACTAGCAGGCCAGGAAGATTATATAGTGAGGCCATTATAGCAGCACAGAGGATATATGAGTACACTAGCAGGCCAGGAAGATTATATGCGAGTACACTAGCAGGCCAGGAAGATTATATATGAAGCAGCACTAGCAGGCCAGGGGAAGATTATATGCAGTACATATATTATATGTGGATTATATGGAGGCCAGGTACTGCTTAGTAGCAGGAGAACATATGCGAGGTTACACTAGCAGAGGAAGATTCAGATTGAGTACACCAGCAGTCAGAGGATTATATAGAGTTACACACAGCAGGAGGAATTCATATTGAGGCACACTTAGCAGCCAGAGACTATATGGCGAGTACACTGCAGGCCAGGAAGATTATGAGTACACTAGCAGGCCAGGAAGATTATATGCGAGTCACTAGCAGGAAGCATATATGTGAGGTTACACTAGCAGGCCAGGAAGATTATATGCGAGCCACACTCAGGCCAGGCAAGATATTATGCGAGTACATTAGCAGCGGAGGAATTATATGAGTACACTAGCAGGCCAGGAAGATATAGGCGAGTACACACAGCCAGGAGAGATTATATGCGAGGTTACAGAAGCAGGAGGAATTATATATACAGCACCAAGCAGCAGGAGAATTATATGCGGTTGAGTACACCCAGCAGGCCAGGAAGATTATATACGAGACACAGCAGGCAGGAGAATTATATGCGAGTACACTTAGCAGCAGAGATTATAGTGAGGTTACAGCTAGCAGGCCAGGAAGATTATATGCGAGATACCCGGCCGGCAGAGATTACAGTATACACCTTAGCAGCAGGAGGGAATTATATGTGAGGCCACAATTCCAGGCAGCAGAGGATTATATGCGAGTACATCTTAGCAGCAGAGATTACATGTTATACACTAGCAGGCAGAGAAATTACGTTGAGTACACTGCATAGGTTGTAGATACATGAGGGGTTACACTAGCAGGCCAGGAAGATTATATGAGGTACACTGTGGCCAGGAAGATTATATGCGGAGGAACACCTACAGTCCAGAAGCATTATATGCAGCACTAGCAGGCCAGGAAGAATTATATATGCGGAGTTACACCTAGCAGGCCAGGAAGATTATGCGAGGTACAATTAGCAGGCCAGGAAGATTATATGCGAGTACACTAGCAGGTCCAGAAGATTATATATGCGAGTACATTAGCAGGCCAGGGGAAGATTATATGCGAGTACACTAGGTTCCAGAGATTATATGCGAGGTACACCAAGCAGGCCAGGAAGATTATGCGAGTACACTAGCAGGCCAGGAAGATTATATGCGAGTACACTAGCAGGCCAGGAAGATTATATGCGGAACACTAGCAGGCCAGGAAGATTATATGCGAGTACACTAGCAGGCCAGGAATTATTATATACGAGGCCACTAGCAGGCCAGGAAGATTATATGAGTACACTAGCAGGCCAGGAAGATTATATGCGAGTACACTAGCAGGCCAGAAGATTATATGCGAGTACACTAGCGGGCCAGGAAGATTATATGCGAGTACACTCAGCAGGCACAGGAAGGATTATATGAGTACACTAGGCAGGCCAGGAAGAAGGATTATATGCGAGTACACTAAGCAGGCCAGGAGGAATTATTATGCGAGGCCACACTAGCAGGCCAGAAGATTATATGCGAGTACACTAGCAGGCCAGGGAAGATTATATGCGAGTACACTAGCGGGCCAGGAAGATTATATGAGTACACTAGCAGCCAGGAAGATTATATGCAGTACAATTAGCAGGCCAGGAAGATTATATATGAGTACACTAGCAGGCCAGGAAGATTATATATGAGGTTACACTAGCAGGCCAGGAAGATTATATGAGTACACTAGCAGGCCAAGGAAGATTATATGCGAGTACACTAGCAGGCCAGGAAGATTTTATAAGTGCGGAGGTTACACTAGCAGGTTCCAGGAAGGAATTATTATGCGAGTACAATTAGCAGGCCAGGAAGATTATATGCAGTACACTAGCAGGCCAGGGAAGATTCATATGCGGAGGTTACACCCAGCAGGCCAGGAAGATTATATGAGTACACTAGCAGGCCAGGAAGATTATATGCGAGTACACTAGCAGGCCAGGAAGATTATATGCGAGTACACTAGCAGGATGGAAGATTATATGCCGAGGTGTGAATTAGCAGGCCAGGAACATTATATGCGAGTACACTAGTGTGCGCAAGGCCGGAAGATTATGCGAGCACACCAGCAGGCCAGGAAGATTATATGCGAGTACACTAGCAGGCCAGGAAGATTATATGAGTACACTAGCAGGCCAGGTGAAGATTATATGCGAGTGCACTAGCAGGCCAGGAACATTATATGGCGAGTACACTAGTAGCCAGGAAGATTATATGAGTACACCAGCAGGCCAGAAGATTATATGCGAGTACACTAGCAGGCCAGGAAGATTATATGCGAAGTACACCAGCAGGCCAGAAGATTATATGCGAGCATAATTAGCAGGCCAGGAAGATTATATGAGTACACTAGGCCAGGCCAAGGAAGATTATATGCGAGCACACTAGCAGGCCAGAAGATTATATGCGAGGTACCACTTCAGGCTAAGCCAGGAAGATTTATGACAAGTGGCGCACACTAGCAGGCCAGGAAGATTATATAGTGAGTACACTAGCAGGCCAGGAAGATTATATGCCGGAGGTAACACTAGCAGGCCAGGAAGATTATATGCGAGTACACTAGCACAGGAAGATTATATGAGTAATACCAGCAGGCCAGAAGATTATATGAGTACAATTAGGCAGGCCAGAAGATTATATGAAGTACACAAGCAGGCCAGGAAGACAGGTTGCGAGTACACTAGCAGGTGCAGCTAGGAAGATTATATGCGAGTACACTAGCAGGCCAGTGGAAGATTATAGTGAGTACCACTAGGCAGGCCAGGAAGATTATATGCGAGTGATCCAGCAGGCCAGGAAGATTATATGTGAGTACACCAGGCCAGGCCAAGGAAGATTATATGCGAGTACACTAGCAGGCCATGAAGATTATATGCGGAGTACTAGCTGGCCAGGAAGATATGGCATAAGAGTACACTAGCAGGCCAGGAAGGAAGATTGGCATGCGAGTACACTAGAAGGCCAGGAAGATTATATGAGTACACTAGCAGGCCAGGAAGATTATATATAAGAGTACACTTGCAGGCTGTAAGATTATATGTGAGTACAGCAGGCCAGGAAGATTATATGCAAACAGCAGGCCAGGAGATTATATGTGAGTGCGACTAGTAGGCCAGGGAAGATTATGGTATGCGAGCAATGAGCAGTCCAGGAAGATTATATGCGAGTACACCAGCAGTCCAGGAAGATTATATGCGAGTACACCAGCAGTCCAGGCAGATTATATGAGTACACTGGCAGGCCAGGAAGATTATATGAGTACACTAGCAGGCTAGAAGATGTTATATGCGAGCATACCGCAGTCCAGGAAGATTATATGCGAGTACACTGGTAGTCCAGGGGAAGATTATATATGAGTAAGGCACCAGGGGCAGGCCACAGGGAAGATTACATGCGAGTACACTAGCAGTCCAGGAAGATTATATGTTGAGTACACTAGCAGCTAACAGGAAGATTATATGCGAGTACAATTAGCAGGCCAGGAAGATTATTATATGCGAGTACACCAGTGGTATTGGTAGAAGATTATATGCGAGTACACTCAGCAGGCCAGGAAGATTATATGCGAGTACACTCTAGTGCAGGCCAGGAAGATTATATGCGAGTACACAAGAGGCTGGTGGAAGATTATGTGCGAGCACACTAGCAGGCCAGGAAGATTATATGAGTACAATAGTAGTCCAGGAAGATATATGAGTACAATTAGCAGGCCAGAAGATTATATGAGCACACAGCAGGCCAGGAAGCATTATATGCAGAGTACACTAGCAGGCCAGGGAAGATTATATGCGAGCACTAGCAGGCCAGGAAGATTATATGCGGAGTACACTAGCAGTCCAGGAAGACTATATGAGAACACTAAAGAAGTCCAGGAAGATTATTATATGCGTGAGCATACTAGCAGGCCAGAAGATTATTATGAGTACACTAGCAGGCCAGGAAGATTATATGCGAGACACCAGCAGGCCAGGGAAGACGTGCACAAGGAGTACACCAGGCCAGGAAGATTATATGAGTACACTAGCAGGCTGGTGAAGATTATATGCGAGTACACTAGCAGGCCAGGAAGATTATATGCGAGTACACCAGGCCAGGAAGATTATATGCGAGTACACTCAGCAGGCCAGGAAGATTATATGCGAGTACACTTTAGCAGGGCCAGAAGATTATATGTGAGTACACCAGCAGGCCAGGAAGATTATATGCGTGAGTACACTAGCAGGCCAGGAAGATGGAGATGCGGAGTACACCCAGCAGGCCAGGAAAGATTATGGCGCGAGCACACTAGCAGGCCAGAAGACATATGCGAGTACACTAGTTATGTCAGGAAGATTATATGAGCACTAGCAGGCCAGAAGATTATACATGTTATACACTAGCAGGCCAGGAAGATTATATGCGAGTACACCTTAGCAGGCCAGGGAAAGACAGGTATGCGAGTACACTAGCAGGGCCAGGAAGATTATATGCGAGTACACCAGAGCCAGAAGATTATATGCGAGAACACTAGCAGGCCAGGAAGATTATATGCGAGTACACTAGCAGGCCAGGAAGATTATATGCGAGTACACTAGCAGGCCAGGAAGATTATGCAGAGTACACTACAGGCCAGGGGAAGATTTATATGCGAGTGCCAATTAGCAGGCCAGGAAGATTATATGCGAGCACACTACAGGCCAGAAGATTATATGCGAGTACACTTAGCAGTCCAGGAAGATTATATGCGAGTACACTAGCAGTCCAGGAAGATTACTCATATGCGAGTATTAATTAGCAGTCCAGGAAGATTACAGTGAGTAAACTAGCAGGCCAGGAAGATTATACGTGAGTACACTAGCAGTCCAGGAAGATTTTATGCGAGTACACTAGCAGTCCAGGAAGATTATATGCGAGTACACTAGAGACAGGAAGATTATGCATGTGAGTACACTAGCAGCCAGTGAAGATTCTTTATATGCGAGTACACTAGCAGGCTGGTGGGGTTGATTATATGCGAGTACTCTAGCAGGCCAGGAAGATTATATGAGTACACTAGCAGTCCAGGAAGATTATATGCAGAGCATAACAGCAGTCCAGGAAGATTATATGCGAGTACACCAGCAGGCCAGGAAGATTATATGCGAGCACACTCAGCAGGTCAGAAGATTATATGCAGCACACTAGCAGGCCAGGAAGATTATATACAGAGTACACTAGCAGGCCAGGAAGATTATATGCGAGTACACTAGCAGGCCAGGAAGATTACTATATGCAGAGTACACTAGCAGGGCTAGGAAGATTATATGAGTACACTAGCAGGCGGAGAGGGAAGATTATATGCAAGGAGCACACTAGCAGGCCAGGAAGATTATGGCATATGCGAGTACACTAGCAGGCCAGGAAGATTATATGCGAGCACACTAGCAGGCCAGGAAGATTTATATGCGAGTACACCACAGGCCAGAAGATTATATGTGAGCACACTATAGGCCAGGAAGATTATATGCGAGCACACTAGCAGTCCAGGAAGACTATATGAGTACACTTCCAGCAGTCCAGAAGATTATATGTGAGTACACTAGCAGTCCAGGAAGATTATATGAGTACACCCAGCAGCCAGGTGATTATATGCGAGCACACCAGCAGCTGTAAGATTATATGAGCACACTAGTAGTCCAGGAAGATTATATGCGAGTACACTAGCAGGCCAGGAAGATTATATGAGTACACTAGCAGTCCAGTAAGATTATATGCGAGTACACCACAGGCCAGGAAGATTATATGAGTACACTAGCAGGCCAGGAAGATTATATGTGAGTACACTAGCAGGCCAAAGATTATATAAGAGTACACTAGCAGGCCAGGGAAGATTATATGCGAGTACACTAGCAGGCCAGGGAAGATTATATGCGAGTACACTAGCAGGCCAGGAAGATTTCATATACGGTACACTATATGCTTAAAGACTATATGCGAGCACACTCAGTAGCCAGGAAGATTATATGTGCGATACACTAGCAGGCCAGGAAGATTATATGCGAGCACACTACAGGCCAGGAAGATTATATGTTATACTCTGAAAGAAGCTAGGGAAGATTATATGAGAGTACACTAGCAGGCCAGGAAGATTATATGAGCACACTACAGGCCAGGAAGATTATATGAGTACACCCAGCAGGCCAGGAAGATTATATGCGAGTACACTCAAGAAGCCAGGAAGACGGCATGCGAGCACACCAGCAGTCCAGGAAGATTATATGAGTACACCCCGCAGGCCAGGAAGATTATATGCGAGTACACCAGCAGTCCAGGAAGATTATATGCGAGCACACTAAAGCAGTCCAGGAAGATTATATGCGAGTACACTAGCAGGCCAGGAAGATCATATGCGAGTACACTAGCAGGCCAGGAAGATTATATGCGAGTACACTAGCAGGCCAGGAAGATTATATGCGAGTACACTAGCAGGCTGGTGGAAGATTATATGAGCACACTACAGTCCAGGAAGATTATATGCGAGTAAACTAGCAGGCCAGAAGATTATATGAAAGTACACTAGCAGTCCAGGAAGATTATATATACACTAGCAGGCCAGGAAGATTATATGCGAGTACACTAGCAGGCCAGGAAGATTATATGCGAGCACACTAGCAGCCAGGAAGATTATACAAGAGTACACTAGCAGGCCAGGGAAGATTATGGCGTGAGTACTCTAGCAGGCCAGGAAGATTATATGCAGTACACTCATAGCAGTCCAGGAAGATTATATGTGAGTATTACTCAGCAGTCCAGGAAGATTATATGTGCGAGCACAATTAGCAGGCCAGAAGATTATATGCGAGTACACTAGCAGGCCGTAAAGATTATAGCGAGTACACCAGCAGGCCAGGAAGATTATATGCGAGTACACTAGCAGGCCAGGAAGATTATATAAGAGCAAATTACAGGCCAGGAAGATTATATGGAGCACACCAGCAGGCCAGGAAGATTTTTATGCGAGTACACTAGCAGGCCAGGAAGATTATATGCGAGTACACTCAGCAGGCCAGGAAGATTATATGAGTACACTAGCAGGCCAGGAAGATTATATAGAGTACTACCAGCAGGCCAGAAGATTATATGCGTGAGTACACTAGCAGGCCAGTAAAAGATTATATGCGAGCACAATTAGCAGGCCAGGAAGATATATAAGAGTACACTAGCAGTCCAGGAAGATTATATGCGAGCACACTAGCAGTCCAGAAGATTATATGAGCACACTACAGTCCAGGAAGATTATATGCGAGCATACTGGTAGTACAGGAAGATTATATATGAGTACACTAGCAGGCTAGGAAGATTATATGCGAGGCTACCCATAGCAAACCAGGAAGATTATATGCGAGTACACTACAGGCCAGGAAGACAGGCGCGGTACACCAGCAGTCCAGGAAGATTATATGCGGAGTACACCAGCAGGCCAGGAAGATTATACATGAGTACAATTTTAGCAGCCAGGAAGATTATATGCGAGCACACTAGCAGGCCAGGAAGATTATAGTGAGCACACCAGCAGGCCAGGAAGATTATATGAGTACACTAGCAGGCCAGGAAGATTATGCGCAGTACACCAGCAGGCCAGGAAGATTATGGTATACGAGTACACTAGCAGGCCAGAAGATTATATGCGAGTACACTAGCAGGGCCAGGAAGATTATATGCGAGTACACTGTGGCTGGTGAAGATTATATGAGCACACTAGCAGGCTGGTGGGAAGATTATATGAGCACACTACTAGAGGCCAGAAGATTATATGAGAGTACACCAGCAGGCCAGGAAGATTATATGCGAGTACACTCAGCAGGCCAGGAAGATTTGGTATGCGAGTACACTAGCAGGCCAGGAAAGATTATATGAGCACACTAGCAGGCCAGGAAGATTATATGCGAGTACACTAGAGTCCAGGAAGATTATGGCGTGAGCACACCGCAGGCCAGGAAGATTATATGCGAGCACACTCAGCAGTCCAGGAAGATTATATAAGTGAGTACACCTAGCAGTCCAGAAGATTATATGCGAGTATATGACAGGCCAGGAAGATCATATGCGAGTACACTGAAGAGGCCAGGAAGATTATATGCGAGTACACCAGCAGGCCAGGAAGATTATATGCGAGCACTAGCAGGCTAGAAGATTATACATGCGGAGCACACTAGCAGGCCAGAAGATTATATGCGAGTACACCAGCAGGCCAGGAAGATTATATATGAGTACACTAGCAGGCCAGGAAGATTATATGAGTACACCAGCAGGCCAGGAAGATTATATGCGAGCACACCAGGCCAGGAAGATTACATGCGAGTACACTAGCAGGCCACAGAAGATTATATGCGAGTACACTCTGCCGGCCAGAAGATTATATGCGAGTACACTAGCAGGCCAGGAAGATTATATGTGAGTACACTATATGTTGTAGGAAGATTATGTTATGAGCATACCAGCAGGCCAGGAAGATTTGGCATGCGTGAGTACAATTAGCAGCTAGAAGATTATGGCGAGACATCACAGTCCAGAAGATTATATGCGATACACCAGCAGTCCAGGTGAAGATTATGAGTACCTAGCAGGCCAGGAAGATTATATGCGAGTACAATTAGCAGGCCGAGGAAGATTATATGGGCGTAAATACACTAGCAGGCCAGAAGATTATATGAGTACACCAGCAGTCCAGGAAGATTATATGTTATACACCAGCAGGCCAGAAGATTATATGCGAGTACACGAAGAGGCTGTAAAGATTGCACAGCACACTACAGGCCAGGAAGATTATATGCGAGTACAATTAGCAGGCTGTAAAGTTTATATGTGATATACTAGCAGGCTGTGAAGATTATATGCGAGTACACTAGCAGGCCAGGAAGATTATATGCGAGGCACACAGCAGGCCAGGAAGATTATATGCGAGCACACTCCAGCATTGGTGAAGACTATATGCGAGCACACTAGCAGGCCAGAAGATTATGATGCGAGATACACTTAGCAGGCCAGGAAGATTATATGCGAGGCACACTAGCAGGCCAGGAAGATTATATGCGAGTACAATTAGCAGGCTGTGGAAGATTATATATGAGCATACCCAGTTATGCCAGAAACATTATATGCGAGTACACTAGCGCAAGGAAGATTATATGCGAGTACACCAGCAGGCCAGGAAGATTATATGGCAGCACAATTAGCAGGCCAGGAAGATTATATGCGAGTACACTAGCAGGCCAGGAAGATTATATGCGGAGCACATTTAGCAGGCCAGGAAGACAAAGAGCACACGTAAAGCAGGCCAGGAAGATTATATGCGAGTACACCAGCAGGCCAGGAAGATTATATGCGCGAGCACACCAGTTAAGGCCAGGAAGATCATATGCGAGTACACTTAGCAGCCAGGAAGATATATGCGAGTACACTAGCAGGCCAGGCTTATATACAGCATACTAGCAGGCTGAAGATTGAGAAAGGAAAATAGAGCAGTGGCCAGAAAGATTATATGAGTACACTACAGGCCAGGAAGATTATATGTGAGTACACCAGCAGGCCAGGAAGATTATATGAGTACACTAGCTGGCCAGGAAGATATGATGCGAGTACACTAGCAGGCCAGGAAAGATTATATAGTGAGTACAATTTGCAGGCTGGTGGAAGATTATAAGAGCACACTAGCAGA
>NC_091297.1:62831079-62871079 GCF_038502225.1 Cherax quadricarinatus
ACACTAGCAGTCATGGAAGATTATATGCGAGTACACTAGCAGGCCAGGAAGATTATATGCGAGTACACTAGCAGGCCAGGAAGATTATATGCGAGTACACTAGCAGGCCAGGAAGATTATATGCGAGTACACTAGCAGGCCAGGAAGATTATATGCGAGTACACTAGCAGGCCAGGAAGATTATATGCGAGTACACTAGCAGGCCAGGAAGATTATATGCGAGTACACTAGCTGGCCAGGAAGATTATATGCGAGTACACTAGCAGGCCAGGAAGATTATATGCGAGTACACTAGCAGGCCAGGAAGATTATATGCGAGTACACTAGCAGGCCAGGAAGATTATATGCGAGTACACTAGGAGGCCAGGAAGATTATATGCGAGTACACTAGCAGGCCAGGAAGATTATATGCGAGTACACTAGCAGGCCAGGAAGATTATATGCGAGTACACTAGCAGGCCAGGAAGATTATATGCGAGTACACTAGCAGGCCAGGAAGATTATATGCGAGTACACTAGCAGTCCAGGAAGATTATATGCGAGTACACTAGCAGGCCAGGAAGATTATATGCGAGTACACTAGCAGGCCAGGAAGATTATATGCGAGTACACTAGCAGGCCAGGAAGATTATATGCGAGTACACTAGCAGGCCAGGAAGATTATATGGGAGTACACTAGCAGGCCAGGAAGATTATATGCGAGTACACTAGCAGGCCAGGAAGATTATATGCGAGTACAATAGCAGGCCAGGAAGATTATATGCGAGTACACTAGCAGGCCAGGAAGATTATATGCGAGTACACTAGCTGGCCAGGAAGATTATTAAAACAGCTGACCTCGGTGTATTTTACTTCATAATATCAATAATTAGCCACAAAATTTTCTCAGTGTTGTAGTAAACAATTATTTTCATTAGAGTTAGTTCATTCTTATATGAAATAAATACGTTTATACGAGCGATGTTTTGTGATGGATGAAGAAATATGAAACTTTTTAATAATTCGTTTATTTTCATCTTGAAGCTTATGGAAAGTTTATACTTAAAAAATAATAATATATCTACGTTAGTTAATATCAAATTAAACTTATAATTGTTTTTAAAACTCTTGTCAGATGAAATGTTAATTGTTAATTGTTAATTGTTAATTGTTAATTGTTAATTGTTAATTGTTAATTCTTAATTCTTAATTCTTAATTGTTAATTGTTAATTCTTAATTCTTAATTGTTAACTGTTAATTGTTAATTCTTAATTGTTAATTCTTAATTGTTAATTGTTAATTGAGCTGTTGTGTCTCAATTCTAAAATTTACATCAATTTTAGTTAATACAATATCAGGATGGTCATGTAGGGATGTCCATAGTGTTGAGTGCCTCTCCACTCTAGTGTTGAGTGCCTCTCCACTCTAGTGTTGAGTGCCTCTCCACTCTAGTGTTGAGTGCCTCTCCACTCTAGTGTTGAGTGCCTCTCCACTCTAGTGTTGAGTGCCTCTCCACTCTAGTGTTGAGTGCCTCTCCACACTAGTGTTGAGTGCCTCTCCACTCTAGTGTTGAGTGCCTCTCCACTCTAGTGTTGAGTGCCTCTCCACTCTAGTGTTGAGTGCCTCTCCACTCTAGTGTTGAGTGCCTCTCTACTCTAGTGTTGAGTGCCTCTCCACTCTAGTGTTGAGTGCCTCTCCACTCTAGTGTTGAGTGCCTCTCCACTCTAGTGTTGAGTGCCTCTCCACTCTAGTGTTGAGTGCCTCTCCACTCTAGTGTTGAGTGCCTCTCCACTCTAGTGTTGAGTGCCTCTCCACTCTAGTGTTGAGTGTCTCTCCACACTAGTGTTGAGTGCCTCTCCACTCTAGTGTTGAGTGCCTCTCCACTCTAGTGTTGAGTGCCTCTCTACTCTAGTGTTGAATACTTCTCCACTCTAGTGTTGAGTGCCTCTCCACTCTAGTGTTGAGTGTCTCTCCACTCTAGTGTTGAGTACCTCTCTACTCTAGTGTTGAGTGCCTCTCCACTCTAGTGTTGAATACTTCTCCACTCTAGTGTTGAGTGTCTCTCCACTCTAGTGTTGAGTACCTCTCTACTCTAGTGTTGAGTGCCTCTCCACTCTAGTGTTGAATACTTCTCCACTCTAGTGTTGAGTGCCTCTCCACTCTAGTTGATAAATTAGACACATGTGCAACTCTTGGGTATCTTTATTGAGGAAACGTTTCGCCACACTTAGGAATTCTTCGCTTGCCTAATTCTTGGGCACAACCTACTTCCACATTGAACAAATGTAAAACCACCTATGACTGCTGCACCTCTCCTGCCATACGGTTTATAAGCTGCTTCTCCGCTCATCTGCCGTATTCTACTCAAGATTGATGGACTGAACACATCGACTCAAGGTTGAGGGACTGATTACCTCATTCTTCTCCTGTTCTTCAAGTTTCTTCTATGTATGGACTGATGAAGCCACTGTGTGGCGAAACGTTTCCTCAATAAAGATACCCAAGAGTTGCACATGTGTCTAATTTATCAACATGTCGGTTCTCTGAACCATTCATCTACTCTCCACTCTAGTGTTGAGTATCTCTCCACTCTAGTGTTGAGTACCTCTCCACTTTAGTGTTGAGTGCCTCTCTTCTCTAGTGTTGAGTGCCTCTCCACACTAGTGTTGAGTGCCTCTCCACGTTAGTGTTGAGTACCTCTCTACTCTAGTGTTGAGTGCCTCTCCACTCTAGTATTGAGTATCTATCCACTCTAGTGTTGAGTACCTCTCCACTTTAGTGTTGAG
This sequence comes from Cherax quadricarinatus, assembly GCF_038502225.1. Taxonomy (NCBI): domain Eukaryota; kingdom Metazoa; phylum Arthropoda; class Malacostraca; order Decapoda; family Parastacidae; genus Cherax; species Cherax quadricarinatus. The sequence goes on from NC_091297.1 coordinate 62,833,846, forward strand.
TGCCTCTCTGCTCTAGTGTTGAGTGCCTCTCCACACTAGTGTTGAGTGCCTCTCCTCAATAGTGTTGCGTGCCTCTCCACTCTAGTGTTGAGTGCCTCTCCACTCTTGTGTTGAGTGCCTCTCCACGCTAGTGTTGAGTGCCTCTCAACACTATTGTTGAGTGCTTCTCCGCACTAGTGTTGAGTGCTTCTCCGCACTAGTGTTGAGTGCTTCTCCACACTAGTGTTGAGTGCCTCTCCACACTAGTGTTGGGTGCCTCTCCACACTAGTGCTGAGTGCCTTTCCACGCTAGTGTTGAGCGCCTCTTTACCCTCACACACCCACATACACACACACACACACACACACACACACACACACACACACACACACACACACACACACACACATACACACGAGGAGTATCTCAGCGGCGACGTTTAGCGTAAGAAACATCGGCGACAAAACCGTCGTCACCTTCGACTGAATACAGCACTGTCTGGACTCGTCCGTCAGGGAGTAGCACGTAGTAGCGACCACTGGTGGCGTCGTGGTCACGAGTCTCTTCGTGGCCGAAGTCAGTGGCAGACTCCTCGTCCAGAACACCATACTTGTAGTTGTATACGGCAGGAACCTGCACCATCAACCACATTTACTGTTACATTACTGGTAAACAACACCAACAAGCGAATGAATATAACATGTGTTGATAATTGGTTCAGAGAACGAAAGATTGGTGACGTGTACACATGTGCAACACTTGCGAATCTTAATCGTGGAAACGTTTCACCATCCAACGATTTCCTCAGTTCAATACAGAGAAGAATGGTTGAACATCAGAAGGAGTTTGAGATAATCATTCCCTCAGGCTTAGTGACTGATAATATCTTCAACATTTCTTCTCTGTATTGGACTAAGGAAACCACTGGTTGGCGAAACATTGCCTCAATAAAAGCACGCAAGTGTTGTACAAGTATCTAATTCATCAAGACTCATGTGCAACACCTGTTTGTCTTCATTATGAAGACGTTTTGCCCACCAGGGTCTACTTTCAGTAAAACAGATCGTGGTATACAAAACATCGTCATAAATAAGGATAAACAGATGTTGTACTTGTGTATTACGAAGAGTTATCGGCACAGATTATTAAGAGAGACTTTTGTAGAGAGGATTATCAGGTAATTAGAATTGTCAGATCAATTAAACTAAGAAAATGCTATTAGAAAAAAATATGTTAATGAGTCCGACAAAACCTGTATCAAATGACTGATATTTTTGTAACAGAAAGATGCAAATTTTTCGTGCTCCTTGAAAGAGACATTTATGTGCCCAGAGAGTTGATTACATAGAGGAGACGGAGACACATCAGGCAGGGGAGAAGATAGAAGGGGGGAGGGAGTTATTGGAACCGGAAGAGGGAAGAGAAGGAGGGGGAAAAGAGAAGAGGGTAAGTAGGAAGAGAAAAAGCAGAGAGGGGAGAAAAAGCAGAGAGGGAAGGGAAGGAGAAGCAAGGAAGTTCAGATATTGTTCGGACGCTGAAACCAGTAAGTTATTTCAGCTACGGTCTTATCAAATAAAAAGATACATTCACACATACTCTCATATTGCAACTCTAACACATTAAAAACTCATTAGCAAGAACATGGTAAACAAATACTCTAACTTGAAATATTCCGCTTGAACTGAATAAAAAACATTAAATATTTAATATTAAATGACTCCAACGAAAAATTTCCTGGAGTTCAGTAACGTGATGAAACATGTATAAAATTATCACAGAAACCGACGAAAATACTGACAAACAATTAAGTTACATAAGTTAGTAGCACATAGTAAGTCAGACAGAAAGAAGGAAGGAGGATAAGAAAAACGGAAAATATAGAGAACTGAGGTAAACACTCACGTCTGGGTGTGTCTGGGCGCTAGCGTCAGTAGTCCTGACATTGGCTGCCTCAGCCACCATCACCATCACTATCACCATCACCAACACCATCACCAACACCACCGTCATTGACACCACCTGAGGGAAAAAACTATAATGAAGAAACAATCACTTCAAAGGAAAGTTGATGGTGATAAGACGTATGTTATGTGTTGATAGACACTAGCTTGTTGAACTCTCTCTCTCTCTCTCTCTCTCTCTCTCTCTCTCTCTCTCTCTCTCTCTCTCTCTCTCTCTCTCTCTCTCTCTCTCTCTCTCTCTATCAACCAGTGATCGTTGGCACACACACACAAACACACACACACACACACACACACACACACACACACACACACACACACACACACACACACACACACACACACACACACCTTCATGTCGAGTGTACAGAGTGCGAGTAGTGAACTAGTGTCCCAGGACGCTGCTGCTCACTATATATCCTCATAGAAAAGAAGGTGAAAGTTCCCCCTGACCTTCCCCCTTTTTTTTACCTATCATCACGCCCCTAGGTGCTACACATCCACCCATCACGCCCCTTGGTGCTACACACCCACCCATCACGCCCCTTGGTGCTACACACCCACCCATAACGCCCCTTGGTGCTACACACCCACCCATCACGCCCCTAGGTGCTACACACCCACCCATCACGCCCCTAGGTGCTACACACCCACCCATCACGCCCATTGCTGCTACACACCAACCCATCAACCTTGGTACTACACACCCGCCCATCCACCTTGGTGCTACACACCCACCCATCCACCTTGGTGTTACACACCACCAATCCACCTTGGTGCCACACCCACCCATCCACCTTGTAGCTACAAACCCACCCATCCACCTACTTGCTAAACACCCACCAATCCACCTTCCTGCTACACACCCACCCATCACTCCCCTTGGTGCTACACACCCACCCATCCACCTTCCTGCTACACACCCACCCATCCACCTTCCTGCTACACACCCACCCATCCAGCTTGCTGCTACACACCCACCCATCCACCTTGTAGCTACAAACCCACCCATCCACCTACTTGCTAAACACCCACCAATCCACCTTCCTGCTACACACCCACCCATCACTCCCCTTGGTGCTACACACCCACCCATCCACCTTCCTGCTACACACCCACCCATCCACCTTCCTGCTACACACCCCACCCATCCACCATGGTGCTACACACCCCACCCATCCACCTTGGTGATACACACCCATCCATCAACCTTCGTGTTACACACCCATCTATCCACCTTAGTGCTACACACCCATCCATCCAACTTGGTGCTTCACACCCATCCATTCACCTTGGTGGTACACACCCACCCATCGACGTTGGTGCTACACACCCACCCATCAACCTTGCTGCTACACACCCACCAATCCACCTTGCTGCTACACACTCACCCATCCACCTTGGTGCTACACACCCACCAATCCACCTTGGTGCTACACACCCACCCATACACCTTGGTGCTACACACCCACCCATCCAACTTGGTGCTACACACCCACCCATCCACCTTGGTGCTACACACCCACCCATCCACCTTGGTGCTACACACCCACCCACCTTTGTGCTATACACCTACCCATCCACATTGGTGTTACACACCCACCCATCCACCTTGTTGCTACACACCCACCCACCTTGGTGCTCCACACCCGCCCATCCAAATTGGTGCTACACACCCATCCATGCACCTTGGTGGTACACACCCACCAATCCACCTTGGAGCTACACACCCACTCATCCACCTTGTTGCTACACACCCACAAATCCACCTTGTTGCTACACATCCACCCATCCACCTTCCTGCTACACACCCACCCATCCACCTTCCTGCTACACACCCCACCCATCCACCATGGTGCTACACACCCCACCCATCCACCTTGGTGCTACACACCCATCCATCAACCTTCGTGTTACACACCCATCTATCCACCTTAGTGCTACACACCCATCCATCCAACTTGGTGCTTCACACCCATCCATTCACCTTGGTGGTACACACCCACCCATCGACGTTGGTGCTACACACCCACCCATCAACCTTGCTGCTACACACCCACCAATCCACCTTGCTGCTACACACTCACCCATCCACCTTGGTGCTACACACCCACCAATCCACCTTGGTGCTACACACCCACCCATACACCTTGGTGCTACACACCCACCCATCCAACTTGGTGCTACACACCCACCCATCCACCTTGGTGCTACACACCCACCCATCCACCTTGGTGCTACACACCCACCCACCTTTGTGCTATACACCTACCCATCCACATTGGTGTTACACACCCACCCATCCACCTTGTTGCTACACACCCACCCACCTTGGTGCTCCACACCCGCCCATCCAAATTGGTGCTACACACCCATCCATGCACCTTGGTGGTACACACCCACCAATCCACCTTGGAGCTACACACCCACTCATCCACCTTGTTGCTACACACCCACAAATCCACCTTGTTGCTACACATCCACCCATCCACCTTTCTGCTACACACCCACCCATCCACCTTGGTACTACACACCCACCCATCAACCTTAGTGCTACACATCCACCCATCAACCTTGGAGCTACACACCCACCCATCCACCTTGCTGCTACACACCCACCCATCCACCTTGGTACTACACAAACACCCATCAACCTTAGTGCTACACATCCACCCATCCACCTTGGAGCTACACACCCACCCATCCACCTTGCTGCTACACTCACACATCCATCTTGGTGCTACGCACTCACCCATCCACCTAGGAGCAATGTACCCACCAATCCATCTTGGTGCTACACATCCACTCATCCACCTTGGTCCTACACACCCACCCATCGACCTTGGTTCTACACACCAAAACATCCACCTTAGTGCAACACGCCCACCAATCCATCTTGGTGCTACACATCCACTCATCCACCTTGGTCCTACACACCCACACATCAACCTTGGGGCTACACACCAACCAATCCACCTTGGTGCAACGCACCCACCAATCCATCTTGGTGCTACATATCCACTCATCCACATTGGTGCTACACACCCACACATCCACCTTGGTGCTACACACCTACGCATCCACTTTGGTGCTACACACCCACCCAACAACCTTGGTGCTATCCACACACCCATCCACATTGGTGCTACACACCCACAAATCCACCTTGGTGGTACACATCCACCCAACCACCTTGGTGCTGCACACCCACCAATCCACCTTGGTGCTACACACCCACCCATCCACCCTTGTGCTACACACCCACCCATCCACCTTAGTGCTACACACCCACCCACCCACATTGGTGCTACACACCCACCCATCCACCTTGGTGCTACACACCAACCCATCCAACTTCGAGCTACACACCCACCCACCCACATTGGTGCTACACAGCCAACCATCCACCTTGGTGCTACACACCAACCCATCCAACTTCGAGCTACACACCCACCCACCCACATTGGTGCTACACACCCACCCATCCACCTTGGTGCTACACACCAACCCATCCAACTTCGAGCTACACACCCACCCACCCACATTGGTGCTACACACCCACCCATCCACCTTGGTGCTACACACCCAACTATCCATATTGGTGCTACACACCCACCCATCCACCTTGGTGCTACACACCCAACTATCCATATTGGTGCTACACACCCACTCATCAACCTTGGTGCTACACACCCACCCATCCACCTTGCTGCTACAAACCCATCCATCCACTTTGGTGCTACACACCCATCCATCCACCTTCGTGCTACACACCCAACCATCCACCTTAGCGCTACACACCCAACCATCCACCTTAGTGCTACACACCTACCCATCCACCTTTATGCTACACATCCATCCATCCACCTTGGGGTTTCACACCCATCCATCCACCTTGCTGCTACACACACACCCATCCACCTTGCTGCTCCACACCCACCCATCGACATTGGTGCAACACACCCACCCATCCACCTTGGGGTTTCACACCCACCCATCGACCTTGCTGCTACACACCCACCCATCCACCTTGGTGCTTCACACCCACAGATCCACCTTGGTGCTACGCACCCACCCATCCACCTTGCTGCTACACACCCACCCATCCACATTGGTGCTACACACCCACCAATCCACCTTGGTGCTACACACCCACCCATACACTTTGGTGTTACACACCCACCCATCTAACTTGGTGCTATGCACCCACCCATCCACCTTGGTGCTACAAAACCACCCATCCACCTTGCTGCTACACACCCACCCACCTTGGTGCTATACACCCACCCATCCACCATGGAGTTACACACCCACCCATCCACCTTGTTGCTACACACCAACCCACCTTAGTGATACACACCCGCCCATCCACCTTGGTGCTACACACCCACCTATCCACCTTGGGGCTACACACCCACCAATCCACTTTGGTGGTACACACCCAACCATTCACCTTTGTGCTACACACCCACAAATAAACCTTGGTGCTATACACCCACCCATCCACCTTGTTGCTACACACCCACCCATCGACATTGGTGCAACACACCCACCCATCCACCTTGGGGTTTCACACCCATCCATCCACCTTGGTGCTACACACCCACCCATCCACCATGTTGCTACACAACCACCCATCGACATTGGTGCAACACACCCATCCATCCACCTTGGGGTTTCACACCCACCCATCGACCTCGGTGCTACACACCCACCCATCCACATTGCTGCTATACACCCACCACCCACCTTGGTGCTATACACCCACCCATCCACCTTGGTGTTACACACCCACCCATCCACCTTGTTGCTACACACCCACCCACCTTGGTGCTACACACCCGCCCATCCACCTTGGTGCTACACCCCCATCCATCCACCTTGGTGGTACACACCCACCCATTCACCTTTGTGCTACACACCCACAAATCCACCTTGGTGCTATACACCCACCCATCCACCTTGTTGCTACACACCCACTCATCCACCTTATTGCTACACCCACCCATCCACCTAGTTGCTACACACCCACTCATCCACCTTGTTGCTACACACCCACACATCCATCTTGTTGCTACACACCCACCCATCCATATTGGTGCAACACAGTCACCCATCCACCTTGTTGCAATATACCCACCAATCCATCTTGGTGCTACACATCCACTCAACCACCCTGGTCCTACACACCCACCCATCGACCTTGGGGTTACACACCAACCTATCCACTTTCGTGCAACGCACCCACCAATCCATCTTGGTGCTACATATCCACTCATCCACCTTGGTGCTACAGACCTACCCATCCACGTTGGTGCTACACACCTACCCATCCACCTTGGTGCTACACACCCAACCATCCACCTTGGAGCTACACAACCACCCGTCCACCCATCCACCTTGGTGCTACACACCAACCAATCCGCCTTGGTGGTACACATCCACCCACCCACCTTGGTGCTGCACACCCACCAATCCACCTTGATGCTGCACACCCACCAATCTTCCTTGATGCTACACACCCAACCATCCACCTTAGTGCTACACACCCACCCATCAACCTTGGTGCTACACACCCAACTATCCACCTTGGTACTACACACCCACCCATCTACCTTGGTGCTACACATCTATCCATCCACCTTGGTGCTACACACCCAACCATCCACCTTAGTGCTACACACCCACCCATTCACCATGGTGCTACACACCCACCCATCCACCATGTTGCTACACACCCACCCGCTCACCTTGGTGCTACACACCCACCGATCCACCTTGGTGCTACACACCCGCCCATCCACCATGGTGCTACACACCCAACCATTCACCTTTGAGCTACACACCCACACATCCAGCTTGGTGCTACACACCCACCCATACACCTTGGTGCTACACACCCACCCATCCACCTTGGTGCTACACACTCACCCATCCACCTTGCTGCTACACACTCATCCATTCGCCTGGCTGATACACACCCACTTATCCACCATGGTGCTACATACCCACTTATCCACCTTGCTGCTACACACCCACCATTCCACCATGGTGCTACACACCCACTTATCCACCTTGCTGCTACACACCCACCCATCCACATTGGTGCTACACACCCACCCATCCACCTTGCTGCTACACACCCACCCATACACCTTGGTGCTACACACCCTCCCATTCACCTTGGTGCTCCACCCCCAAACATCCACCTTGGTGCTACACACATACCCATCCACCTTGGTGGTACACACCCACCCATTCACCTTTGTGCTACACACCCACAAATCCACCTTGGTGCTATACACCCACCCATCCACCTTGTTGCTACACACCCACTCATCCACCTTGTTGCTACACCCACTCATCCACCTTGTTGCTACACACCCACTCATCCACCTTGTTGCTGCACACCCACCAATCCACCTTGGTGCTGCACATCCACCCATACACCTTGGTGCTACACACCCACCCATCCACCTTGGTGCTACACACCCACCCATACACCTTGGTGCTACACACCCACCCACCTTGCTGCTATACACCCACCCATCCACCTTGGTGTTACACACCCACCCATCCACCTTGTTGCTACACACCCACCCACCTTGGTGCTACACATCCGCCCATCCACCTTGGTGCTCTAACCCCAAACATCCACCTTGGTGCTACACACATACCCATCCACCTTGGTGGTACACACCCACCCATTCACCTTTGTGCTACACACCCACAAATCCACCTTGGTGCTATACACCCACCCATCCACCTTGTTGCTACACACCCACTCATCCACCTTGTTGCTACACCCACCCATCCATTTTGTTGCTACACACCCACTCATCCACCTTGTTGCTACACACCCACCAATCCACCTTGGTGCTGCACACCCACCCATACACCTTGGTGCTACACACCCACCCATCCACCTTCGTGCTACACACCCACCAATCCCCCTTGGTGCTACACACCCACCCATACACCTTGGTGCTACACACCCACCCATCCAACTTGCTGCTATACACCCACCACCCACCTTGGTGCTATACACCCACCCATCCACCTTTTTGTTACACACCCACCCATCCACCTTGTTGCTACACACCCACCCACCTTGGTGCTACACACCCGCCCATCCACCTTGGTGCTACACCCCCATCCATCCACCTTGGTGGTACACACCCACCCATTCACCTTTGTGCTACACACCCACAAATCCACCTTGGTGCTATACACCCACCCATCCACCTTGTTGCTACACACCCACTCATCCACCTTGTTGCTACACCCACCCATCCACCTAGTTGCTACACACCCACTCGTCCACCTTGTTGCTACACACCCACCCATCCATCTTGTTGCTACACACCCACCCATCCACCTTGTTGCAATATACCCTCCAATCCATCTTGGCGCTACACATTCACTCAACCACCTTGGTCCTACACACCCACCCATCGACCTTGGGGTTACACACCAACCTATCCACTTTCGTGGAACGCACCCACCAATCCATCTTGGTGCTACATATACACTCATCCACCTTGGTGCTACACACCTACCCATCCACCTTGGTGCTACACACCCAACCATCCACCTTGGAGCTACACAACGACCCGTCCACCCATCCACCTTGGTGCTACACACCAACCAATCCGCCTTGGTAGTACACATCCACCCACCCACCTTGGTGCTGCACACCCACCAATCCACCTTGGTGCTGCACACCCTCCCATCCACCTTGTTGCTACACACCCACCCATCAACCTTGTTGCTGCACACCCACCCATCCACCTTGGTGCTACACACCCACACATCCACCTTGGTGCTACTCACGCACCCATCCACCTTGGTGCTACACACCCACCCATCCACCTTGGTGCGCCTCACACACCCATCCACCTTGGTGCTACACACCCACCCATACACCTTGGTACTACACACAAACCCATTAATCTAGGTGTTACCCATCCATCCACCTTGGCGCTACACACCCACCCATCCACCTTGGTGCTAAACACGCAACCATCCACCTTGCTGCTACACACCCACCCATCAATCTTGGTGCAACACAGTCACTTATCCACCTTGTTGCAATATACCCACCAATCCATCTTAGTGCTACACACCCACCCATCAACCTTGGTGCTACACACCCAACCATCCACCTTGGTGCTACACACCAACCCAACAACCCTGGAGCTATCCACACACCCATCCACCTTTGTCCTACACAACCTCCAATCCACCTTGGTGATACACACCCACCAATCCACCTTCGTGGTACACATCCACCCACCCACCTTGGTGCTGCACACTCCCAACCCACCTTGGTGCTACACACCCACCCATTCACCCTGGTACTACACACCCACCCATCCACCTCAGTGCTGCAAACCCACCCATTCACCTTCGTGCTACACACCCACCCATCCACCTTGGTGCTACACACCCACCCATCCACCTTGCTGCTACACACCCACCCATCCACCTTGGTGCTACACACCCACCTATCCACCTTGCAGCTACACACCCACCATTCCACCATGGTGCTACACACCCACTTATCCACCTTGCTGCTACACACCCACCCATCCACATTGGTGCTACACACCCACCCATCCACCTTGCTGCTACACACCCACCCATACACCTTGGTGCTACACACCCACCCATTCACCTTGGTGCTCCACCCCCAAACATCCACCTTGGTGCTACACACATACCCATCCACCTTGGTGGTACACACCCACCCATTCACCTTTGTGCTACACACCCACAAATCCACCTTGGTGCTATACACCCACCCATCCACCTTGTTGCTACACACCCACTCATCCACCTTGTTGCTACACCCACCCATCCACCTTGTTGCTACACACCCACTCATCCTCCTTGTTGCTACACACCCACCAAACCACCTTGGTGCTGCACACCCACCCATACACCTTGGTGCTACACACCCACCCATCCACCTTGGTGCTACACACCCACCAATCCCCCTTGGTGCTACACACCCACCTATACACCTTGGTGCTACACACCCATCCACCTTGGTGCTACACACCCACCAATCCCCCTTGGTGCTACACACCCACCCATCCATCTTGTTGCTACACACCCACCCATCCATATTGGTGCAACACAGTCACCCATCCACCTTGTTGCAATATACCCACCAATCCAACTTGGTGCTACACATCCACTCAACCACCTTGGTCCTACACACCCACCCATCGACCTTGGGGTTACACACCAACCTATCCACTTTCGTGGAACGCACACACCAAACCATCTTGGTGCTACATATACACTCATCCACCTTGGTGCTGCACACCCACCCATACACCTTGGTGCTACACACCCACCCATCCACCTTGGTGCTACAGACCCACCAATCCCCCTTGGTGCTACACACCCACCCATACACCTTGGTGCTACACACCCACCCATCCACCTTGGTGCTACACACCCACCAATCCCCCTTGGTGCTACACACCCACCTATACACCTTGGTGCTACACACCCACCCACCTTGGTGCTATACACCCACCCATCCACCTTGGTGTTACACACCCACCCATCCACATTGTTGCTACACACCCACCCACCTTGGTGCTACACACCCGCCCATCCACCTTGGTGCTCCACCCGCAAACATCCACCTTGGTGCTACACACATACCCATCCACCTTGGTGGTACACACCTACCCATTCACCTTTGTGCTACACACCCACAAATCCACCTTGATGCTATACACCCACCCATCCACCTTGTTGCTACACACCCACTCATCCACCTTGTTGCTACACCCACCCATCCACCTTGTTGCTACACACCCACTCATCCACCTTGTTGCTACACACCCACCAATGCACCTTGGTGCTGCACACCCACCCATACACCTTGGTGCTACACACCCACCCATCCACCTTGGTGCTACACACCCACCAATCCCCCTTGGTGCTACACACCCACCCATACACCTTGGTGCTACACACCCACCCATCCAACTTGCCGCTATACACCCACCACCCTCCTTGGTGCTATACACCCACCCATCCACCTTGGTGTTACACACCCACCCATCCACCTTGTTGCTACACACCCAACCACCTTGGTGCTACACACCCGCCCATCCACCTTGGTGCTACACCCCCATCCATCCACCTTGGTGGTACACACCCACCTATTCACCTTTGTGCTACACACCCACAAATCCACCTTGGTGCTATACACCCACCCATCCACCTTGTTGCTACACACCCACTCATCCACCTTGTTGCTACACCCACCCATCCACCTAGTTGCTACACACCCACTCATCCACCTTGTTGCTACACACCCACCCATCCATCTTGTTGCTACACACCCACCCATCCATATTGGTGCAACACAGTCACCCATCCACCTTGTTGCAATATACCCTCCAATCCATCTTGGCGCTACACATCCACTCAACCACCTTGGTCCTACACACCCACCCATGGACCTTGGGGTTACACACCAACCTATCCACTTTCGTGGAACGCACCCACCAATCCATCTTGGTGCTACATATACACTCATCCACCTTGGTGCTACACACCTACCCATCCACCTTGGTGCTACACACCCAACCATCCACCTTGGAGCTACACAACGACCCGTCCACCCATCCACCTTGGTGCTACACACCAACCAATCCGCCTTGGTAGTACACATCCACCCACCCACCTTGGTGCTGCACACCCACCAATCCACCTTGGTGCTGCACACCCTCCCATCCACCTTGTTGCTACACACCCACCCATCAACCTTGTTGCTGCACACCCACCCATCCACCTTGGTGCTACACACCCACACATCCACCTTGGTGCTACTCACGCACCCATCCACCTTGGTGCTACACACCCACACATCCACCTTGGTGCGCCTCACACACCCATCCACCTTGGTGCTACACACCCACCCATACACCTTGGTACTACACACAAACCCTTTAATCTAGGTGTTACCCATCCATCCACCTTGGCGCTACACACCCACCCATCCACCTTGGTGCTAAACACGCAACCATCCACCTTGCTGCTACACACCCACCCATCAATCTTGGTGCAACACAGTCACTTATCCACCTTGTTGCAATATACCCACCAATCCATCTTAGTGCTACACACCCACTCATCAACCTTGGTGCTACACACCCAACCATCCACCTTGGTGCTACACACCAACCCAACAACCCTGGAGCTATCCACACACCCATCCACCTTTGTCCTACACAACCTCCAATCCACCTTAGTGCTACACACCCACCAATCCACCTTCGTGGTACACATCCACCCACCCACCTTGGTGCTGCACACTCCCAACCCACCTTGGTGCTACACACCCACCCATTCACCCTGGTACTACACACCCACCCATCCACCTTAGTGCTGCAAACCCACCCATTCACCTTCGTGCTACACACCCACCCATCCACCTTGGTGCTACACACCCACCCATCCACCTTGCTGCTACACACCCACCCATCCACCTTGGTGCTACACACCCACCTATCCACCTTGCAGCTACACACCCACCATTCCACCATGGTGCTACACACCCACTTATCCACCTTGCTGCTACACACCCACCCATCCACATTGGTGCTACACACCCACCCATCCACCTTGCTGCTACACACCCACCCATACACCTTGGTGCTACACACCCACCCATTCACCTTGGTGCTCCACCCCCAAACATCCACCTTGGTGCTACACACATACCCATCCACCTTGGTGGTACACACCCACCCATTCACCTTTGTGCTACACACCCACAAATCCACCTTGGTGCTATACACCCACCCATCCACCTTGTTGCTACACACCCACTCATCCACCTTGTTGCTACACCCACCCATCCACCTTGTTGCTACACACCCACTCATCCTCCTTGTTGCTACACACCCACCAATCCACCTTGGTGCTGCACACCCACCCATACACCTTGGTGCTACACACCCACCCATCCACCTTGGTGCTACACACCCACCAATCCCCCTTGGTGCTACACACCCACCCATACACCTTGGTGCTACACACCCACCCATCCAACTTGCTGCTACACACCCACCAATCCCCCTTGGTGCTACACACCCACCCATACACCTTGGTGCTACACACCCACCCACCTTGGTGCTATACACCCACCCATCCACCTTGGTGTTACACACCCACCCATCCACCTTGTTGCTACACACCCACCCACCTTGGTGCTACACACCCGCCCATCCACCTTGGTGCTCCACCCGCAAACACCCACCTTGGTGCTACACACATACCCATCCACCTTGGTGGTACACACCTACCCATTCACCTTTGTGCTACACACCCTCAAATCCACCTTGGTGCTATACACCCACCCATCCACCTTGTTGCTACACACACACCAATCCACCTTGGTGCTGCACACCCACCCATACACCATGGTGCTACACACCCACCCATCCACCTTGGTGCTACACACCCACCAATCCCCCTTGGTGCTACACACCCACCCATACACCTTGGTGCTACACACCCACCCATCCAACTTGCTGCTATACACCCACCACCCTCCTTGGTGCTATACACCCACCCATCCACCTTGGTGTTACACACCCACCCATCCAACTTGTTGCTACACACCCACCCACCTTGGTGCTACACACCCGCCCATCCACCTTGGTGCTACACCCCCATCCATCCACCTTGGTGGTACACACCCACCCATTCACCTTTGTGCTACACACCCACAAATCCACCTTGGTGCTATACACCCACTCATCCACCTTGTTGCTACACACCCACTCATCCACCTTGTTGCTACACCCACCCATCCACGTAGTTGCTACACACCCACTCATCCACCTTGTTGCTACACACCCACCCATCCATCTTGTTGCTACACACCCACCCATCCATATTGGTGCAACACAGTCACCCATCCACCTTGTTGCAATATACCCACCAATCCAACTTGGTGCTACACATCCACTCAACCACCTTGGTCCTACACACCCACCCATCGACCTTGGGGTTACACACCAACCTATCCACTTTCGTGGAACGCACACACCAAACCATCTTGGTGCTACATATACACTCATCCACCTTGGTGCTGCACACCCACCCATACACCTTGGTGCTACACACCCACCCATCCACCTTGGTGCTACAGACCCACCAATCCCCCTTGGTGCTACACACCCACCCATACACCTTGGTGCTACACACCCACCCATCCAACTTGCTGCTATACACCCACCACCCTCCTTGGTGCTATACACCCACCCATCCACCTTGGTGTTACACACCCACCCATCCACCTTGTTGCTACACACCCACCCACCTTGGTGCTACGCACCCGCCCATCCACCTTGGTGCTACACCCCCATCCATCCACCTTGGTGGTACACACCCACCCATTCACCTTTGTGCTACACACCCACAAATCCACCTTGGTGCTATACACCCACTCATCCACCTTGTTGCTACACACCCACTCATCCACCTTGTTGCTACACCCACCCATCCACCTAGTTGCTACACACCCACTCATCCACCTTGTTGCTACACACCCACCCATCCATCTTGTTGCTACACACCCACCCATCCATATTGGTGCAACACAGTCACCCATCCACCTTGTTGCAATATACCCACCAATCCAACTTGGTGCTACACATCCACTCAACCACCTTGGTCCTACACACCCACCCATCGACCTTGGGGTTACACACCAACCTATCCACTTTCGTGGAACGCACACACCAAACCATCTTGGTGCTACATATACACTCATCCACCTTGGTGCTACACACCTACCCATCCACCTTGGTGCTACACACCCAGTCATCCACCTTGGAGCTACACAACCACCCGTCCACCCATCCACCTTGGTGCTACACACCAACCAATCCGCCTTGGCAGTACACATCCACCCATCCACCTTGGTGCTGCACACCCACCAATCCACCTTGGTGCTGCACACCCTCCCATCCACCTTGTTGCTACACACCCACCCATCAGCCTTGTTGCTGCACACCCACCCATCCACCTTGGTGCTACACACCCACACATCCACCTTGGTGCTTCTCACGCACCCATCCACCTTGGTGCTACACACCCACCCATCCACCTTGGTGCTCCTCACACACCCATCCACCTTGGTGCTACACACCCACCCATACACCTTGGTACTACACACCCACCCATTAATCAAGGTGTTACCCATCCATCCACCTTGGCGCTACACATCCACCCATCCACCTTGGTGCTAAACACCCAACAATCCACCTTGCTGCTACACACCCACCCATCAATCTTGGTGCAACACAGTCACCCATCCACCTTGTTGCAATATACCCACCAATCCATCTTGGTGCTACACACCCACCCATCAACCATGGTGCTACACACCCAACCATCCACCTTGGTGCTACACACCAACCCAACAACCTTGGAGCTATCCACACACCCATCCACGTTTGTGCTACACAACCTCCAATCCACCTTGGTGCTACACACCCACCAATCCACCTTCGTGGTACATATCCACCCACCCACCTTGGTGCTGCACACTCCCAACCCACCTTGGTGCTACACACCCACCCATTCACCCTGGTGCTACACACCCACCCATCCACCTTAGTTCTGCAAACCCACCCATTCACCTTCGTGCTACACACCCAACCATCCACCTTGGTGCTACACACCCACCAACCCTCCTTGGTGCTACACACCCACCCATACACCTTGGTGCTACACACCCACCCATCCAACTTGCTGTTACACACCCACCCATCCACCTTTGTGCTACACACCCACCCATCTACCTTGGTGCTACAGACCCACCCACCTTGGTGCTATACACCCACCCATCCACCTTGGTGTTACACACCCACCCATCCACCTTGTTGCTACACACCCACCCACCTTGGTGCTACACACCCGCCCATCCACCTTGGTGCTCCACCCCCAAACTTCCACCTTGGTGCTACACACATACCCATCCACCTTGGTGGTACACACCCACCCATTCACCTTTGTGCTACACACCCACAAATCCACCTTGGTGCTATACACCCACCCATCCACCTTGTTGCTACACACCCACTCATCCACATTGTTGCTACACCCATCCATCCACCTTGTTGCTACACACCCACTCATCCACCTTGTTGCTACACACCCACCAATCCACCTTGGTGCTGCACACCCACCCATACACCTTGGTGCAACACACCCACCCATCCACCTTGGTGCTACACACCCACCAATCCCCCTTGGTGCTACACACCCACCCATACACCTTGGTGTTACACACCCACCCATCCAACTTGCTGCTATACACCCACCACCCACCTTGGTGCTATACACCCACCCATCCACCTTGGTGTTACACACCCACCCATCCACCTTGTTGCTACACACCCACCCACCTTGGTGCTACACACCTGCCCATCCACCTTGGTGCTACACCCCCATCCATCCACCTTGGTGGTACACACCCACCCATTCACCTTTGTGCTACACACCCACAAATCCTCCTTGGTGCTATACACCCACCCATCCACCTTGTTGCTACACACCCACTCATCCACCTTGTTGCTACACCCACCCATCCACCTAGTTGCTACACACCCACTCATCCACCTTGTTGCTACACACCCACCCATCCATCTTGTTGCTACACACCCACCCATCCATATTGGTGCAACACAGTCACCCATCCACCTTGTTGCAATATACCCACCAATCCATCTTGGTGCTACACATCCACTCAACCACCTTGGTCCTACACACCCACCCATCGACCTTGGGGTTACTCACCAACCTATCCACTTTCGTGCAACGCACCCACCAATCCATCTTGGTGCTACATATCCACTCATCCACCTTGGTGCTACACACCTACCCATCCACGTTGGTGCTACACACCTACCCATCCCCCTTGGTGCTACACACCCAACCATCCACCTTGGAGCTACACAACCACCCGTCCACCCATCCACCTTGGTGCTACACACCAACCAATCCGCCTCGGTGCTGCACACCCACAAATCCACCTTGGTGCTGCACACCCACCAATCCACCTTGGTGCTACACACCCAACCATCCACCTTAGTGCTACACACCCACCCATCAACCTTGGTGCTACACACCCAACTATCCACCTTCGTACTACACACCCACCCATCTACCTTGGTGCTACACATCTATCCATCCACCTTGGTGCTACACACCCAACCATCCACCTTAGTGCTACACACCCACCCATCCACCATGGTGCTACACACCCACCCATCCACCATGGTGCTACACACGCACCCATTCACCTTGGTGCTACACACCCACCGATCCACCTTGGTGCTACACACCCAACCATTCACCTTTGAGCTACACACCCACACATCCAGCTTGGTGCTACACACCCACCCATACACCTTGGTGCTACACACCCACCCATCCACCTTGATGCTACACACTCACCCATCCACCTTGCTGCTACACACTCATCCATTCGCCTGGCTGCTACACACCCACCCATCAACCATGGTGCTACACACCCACTTATCCACCTTGCTGCTACACACCCACCCATCCACCTTGGTGCTACACACCCACCCATCCACCTTGCTGCTACACACCCACCCATCCACCTTGGTGCTACACACCCACCCATCCACCTTGCAGCTACACACCCACCAATCCACCATGGTGCTACACACCCACTTATCCACCTTGCTGCTACACACCCACCCATCCACATTGGTGCTACACACCCACCCATCCACCTTGCTGCTACACACACACCCATACAACTTGGTGCTACACACCCACCCATTCACCTTGGTGCTACACACATACCCATCCACCTTGGTGGTACACACCCACCCATTCACCTTTGTGCTACACACCCACAAATCCACCTTGGTGCTATACACCCACCCATCCACCTTGCTGCTACACACCCACTCATCCACCTTGTTGCTACACCCACCCGTCCACCTTGTTGCTACACACCCACTCATCCACCTTGTTGCTACACACCCACCAATCCACCTTGGTGCTGCACACCCACCCATACACCTTGGTGCTACACACCCACCCATCCACCTTGGTGCTACACATCCACCAATCCCCCTTGGTGCTACACACCCACCCATACACCTTGGTGCTACACACCCACCCACCTTGGTGCTATACACCCACCCATCCACCTTGGTGTTACACACCCACCCATCCACCTTGTTGCTACACACCCACCCACCTTGGTGCTACACACCCGCCCATCCACCTTGGTGCTCCACCCCCAAACATCCACCTTGGTGCTACACACATACCCATCCACCTTGGTGGTACACACCCACCCATTCACCTTTGTGCTACACACCCACAAATCCACTTTGGTGCTATACACCCACCCATCCACATTGTTGCTACACACCCACTCATCCACCTTGTTGCTACACCCACCCATCCACCTTGTTGCTACACACCCACTCATCCACCTTGTTGCTACACACCCACCAATCCACCTTGGTGCTGCACACCCACCCATACACCTTGGTGCTACACACCCACCCATCCACCTTGGTGCTACACACCCACCAATCCCCCTTGGTGCTACACACCCACCCATACACCTTGGTGCTACACACCCACCCATCCAACTTACTGCTATACACCCACCACCCACCTTTGTGCTATACACCCACCCATCCAACTTGGTGTTACACACCCACCCATCCACCTTGTTGCTACACACCCACCCACCTTGGTGCTACACACCCGCCCATCCGCCTTGGTGCTACACCCCCATCCATCCACCTTGGTGGTACACACTCACCCATTCACCTTTGTGCTACACACCCACAAATGCACCTTGGTGCAGTACACCCACCCATCCACCTTGTTGCTACACACCCACTCATCCACCTTGTTGCTACACCCACCCATCCACCTAGTTGCTACACACCCACTCATCCACCTTGTTGCTACACACCCACCCATCCATCTTGTTGCTACACACCCACCCATCCATATTGGTGCAACACAATCACCCATCCACCTTGTTGCAATATACCCACCAATCCATCTTGGTGCTACACATCCACTCAACCACCTTGGTCCTACACACCCACCCATCGACCTTGGGGTTACACACCAACCTATCCACTTTCGTGCAACGCACCCACCAATCCATCTTGGTGCTACATATCCACTCATCCCCCTTGGTGCTACACACCTACCCATCCACGTTGGTGCTACACACCTACCCATCCACCTTGGTGCTACACACCCAACCATCCACCTTGGAGCTACACAACCACCCGTCCACCCATTCACCTTGGTGCTACACACCAACCAATCCGCCTTGGTAGTACACATCCACCCACCCACCTTGGTGCTGCACACCCACCAATCCACCTTGGTGCTGCACACCCACCAATCCACCTTGGTGCTACACACCCAACCATCCACCTTAGTGCTACACACCCACCCATCAACCTTGGTGCTACACACCCACCCATCCACTTTGGTGCTACACACCCAACTATCCACCTTAGTACTACACACCCACCCATCTACCTTGGTGCTACACATCTATCCATCCACCTTGGTGCTACACACCCAACCATCCACCTTAGTGCTACACACCCACCCATCCACCATGGTGCTACACACCCACCCATCCACCATGGTGCTACATACCCACCCATTCACCTTGGTGCTACACACCCACCGATCCACCTTGGTGCTACACACCCGCCCATCCACCATGGTGCTACACACCCAACCATTCACCTTTGAGCTACACACCCACACATCCAGCTTGGTGCTACACACCCACCCATACACCTTGGTGCTACACACCCACCCATCCACCTTGGTGCTACACACTCACCCATCCACCTTGCTGCTACACACCCATCCATTCGCCTCGCTGCTACACACCATCCCATCCACCATGGTGCTACACACCCACTTATCCACCTTGCTGCTACACACCCACCCATCCACCTTGGTGCTACACACCCACCCATCCACCTTGCTGCTACACACCCACCCATCCACCTTGGTGCTACACACCAACCCATCCACCTTGCAGCTACACACCCACCAATCCACCATGGTGCTACACACCCACTTATCCACCTTGCTGCTACACACGCACCCATCCACATTGGTGCTACACACCCACCCATCCACCTTGCTGCTACACACCCACCCATACACCTTGGTGCTACACACCCACCCATTCACCTTGGTGCTCCACCCCCCAAACATCCACCTTGGTGCTACACACATACCCATCCACCTTGGTGGTACACACTCACCCATTCTCCTTTGTGCTACACACCCACAAATCCACCTTGGTGCTATACACCCACCCATCCACCTTGTTGCTACACACCCACTCATCCACCTTGTTGCTACACCCACACATCCACCTTGTTGCTACACACCCACTCATCCACCTTGTTGCTACACACCCACCAATCCACCTTGGTGCTGCACACCCACCCATACACCTTGGTGCTACACACCCACCCATCCACCTTGGTGCTACACACCCACCAATCCCCCTTGGTGCTACACACCCACCCATACACCTTGGTGCTACACACCCACCCATCCAACTTGTTGCTACACACCCACCCACCTTGGTGCTACACACCCGCCCATCCACGTTGGTGCTACACCCCCATCCATCCACCTTGGTGTTACACACCCACCCATTCACCTTTGTGCTACACACCCACAAATCCACCTTGGTGCTATACACCCACCCATCCACCTTGTTGCTACACACCCACTCATCCACCTTGTTGCTACACCCACCCATCCACCTAGTTGCTACACACCCACTCATCCACCTTGTTGCTACACAACCACCCATCCATATTGGTGCAACACAGTCATCCATCCACCTTGTTGCAATATACCCACCAATCCATCTTGGTGCTACACATCCACTCAACCACCTTGGTCCTACACACCCACCCATCGACCTTGGGGTTACACACCAACCTATCCACTTTCGTGCAACACACCCACCAATCCATCTTGGTGCTACATATCCACTCATCCACCTTGGTGCTACACACCTACCCATCCACGTTGGTGCTACACACCTACCCATCCACCTTGGTGCTACACACCCAACCATCCACCTTGGAGCTACACAACCACCCGTCCACCCATCCACCTTGGTGCTACACACCAACCAATCCGCCTTGGTGGTACACATCCACCCACCCACCTTAGTGCTGCACACCCACCAATCCACCTTGGTGCTGCACACCCACCAATCCACCTTGGTGCTACACACCCAACCATCCACCTTAGTGCTACACACCCACCCATCAACCTTGGTGCTACACATCCACCCATCCACCTTGGTGCTACACACCCAACTATCCACCTTGGTACTACACACCCACCCATCTACCTTGGTGCTACACATCTATCCATCCATCTTGGTGCTACACACCCAAGCATCCACCTTAGTGCTACACACCCACCCATCCACCATGGTGCTACACACCCACCCATCCACCATGGTGCTACACACCCACCCATTCACCTTGGTGCTACACACCCACCGATCCACCTTGGTGCTACACTCCCGCCCATCCACCTTGGTGCTACACACCCACCCATTCACCTTTGAGCTACACACCCACACATCCAGCTTGGTGCTACACACCCACCCATACACCTTGGTGCTACACACCCACCCATCCACATTGGTGCTACTCCCCCACACATTCAGCTTGGTGCTACACACCCACCCATCCACCTTGGTGCTACACACCCACCCATCCACCTTGGTGGTACACACCCACTCATTCACCTTTGATCTACACACCCACAAATCCACCTTGGTGCTATACACCCACCCATCCATCTTGTTGCTACACACCCACCTATCCACCTCGGTGCTCCAAACCCACCCATCCACCTTGGTGCTACTCACCCACCCATACACCTTGGTACTACACACCCACCCATTAATCTAGGAGTTACACACCCATCCATCCACCTTGGTGCAACACACCCACACATCCAGCCTGGTGCTACACACCTACCTATCCAACTTGGTGCTACACACCCACCTATCCACCTTGGTGCTACACACCCACCCATCCACTTTGTTGCTACACACCCACTCATCCACCTTGTTGCTACACACCCACCCATCCACCTTGTTGCTACACACCCACCCATCCACCTTGGTGCTACACACCCACACATCCAGCTTGGTGCTACACACCCACCTATCCACCTCGGTGCTCCAAACCCACCCATCCACCTTGGTGCTACTCACTCACCCATACACCTTGGTACTACACACCCACCCATTAATCTAGGTGTTAAACACCCATCAATCCACCTTTGCGCTACACACCCACCCATCCACCTTGGTGCTACACACCCACCCATCCACCTTGGTGCTACACACCCACCCATCCACCTTGGTGGTACACACCCACCCATCCACCTTGCTGCTACACACCCACCCATCCACCTTGGTGGTACACACCCACCCATCCACCTTGCTGCTACACACCCACCCATCCACCTTGGTGGTACACACCCACCCATCCACCTTGCTGCTACACACCCACCCATCCACCTTGCTGCTACACACCCACCCATCCACCTTGCTGCTACACACCCACCCATCCACCTTGCTGCTACACACCCACCCATCCATCTTGGTGCAAAACACTCACCCTTCCACCTTTTTGCAATAAACCCACCAAGCCATCTTGGCGCTACACAACCACTCATCCACCTTGCCCTACACACCCACACATCGACCTTGGGCCTATACACCAACCCATCCACCTTCGTGCAACGCACCCACTAATCCATTTTGGTGCTACATATCCACTCATCCACCTTGGTGCTACACACCCAACCATCCACCTTGGTGCTACACTCCTACCCATCCACCTTGGTGCTACACACCCACCCATCCACCCATCCACCTTGGAGCTACACAACCACCCATCCACCCACCCACCTTGGTGCTACACACTCACCCATCCACCTTAGTGCTGCACACCCACCCATCCACCTTGGTGCTACACACCCACCCATCCTCCATCCTGCTACTCACCCACCCCTCCACATTGGTGCTACACAAACACACCCATCTACCTTGGTGCTACACATCTATCCATTAGTTGACAGGGTGTATCAGGGAGATAAGATGCTTTCTGATGGTAGTTTTGAAGGTGATGAATGTGTCTGCAATTTTAGAATTTTCAGGTAGGGTGTTCCAGATTTTAGGGCCTCTGACATACATTGAATTTTTGTAAAGGTTTAGTCTGACACGTGGAATGTCATAGAGATGTTTGTGTCTGGTGTTGTGCCTGTGGGTTCTGTCGCAACTATCAAGAAAGCGTTTTAGGTCAAGGTTGATATTGGAGTTTAAGGTCCTGTAGATGTAGATTGCACAGTAGTAAGTGTGGATGTACTGAACAGGGAGTAAGTTTAGATCTATGAAGAGTTGGGGGGTGTGTTGCCAGGGATGGGATTTAGTGATTATTCTTACTGCAGCTTTTTGTTGGGTTATTATTGGCTTTAGGTGTGTTGCTGCAGTTGAACCCCAAGCACAGATAGCATAGGTGAGGTATGGATATATAAGTGAATGGTATGGTGTGAGAAGGGCAGTTTGCGGCACGTAGTATCATATCTTGGAGAGGATCCCAACCGTTTTGGATACTTTTTTGGTTATGTGTTGGATATGGGTGCTGAAGTTCAGGTTGTTGTCGAGGTATAGGCCTAGGAATTTGCCCTCATTATGCCTGGCAATTAGAGTGTTGTCGATCTTAATGTTAATTTGCGCATTTCCTGCTCTGCTACCAAACATAATGTAGTAGGTTTCGTCAGTGTTAAGCATAAGTTTATTGGCTGTCATGCAAGTCGATATTTTGATCAGCTCCTCATTAACAATGGTGTTGAGGGTGGCAAGATTAGGGTGAGAGATGACATAAGTCGTGTCGTCAGCAAAGAGAATGGGGTTCAGGTGTTGAGATACGTTTGGAAGATCATTGATGTATATGAGGAAGAGCAGGGGACCAAGGACACTTCCCTGCGGAACTCCAGTATCAAGTGGCCGTGTTGTTGATTCTGTGTCTTTAATGGTGACATACTGATACCTATTAGTAAGGTAAGATTTGAAATATGCAAGCGTATGGCCTCTTATACCATAATGGTCAAGTTTGTGGAGTAGGATGCCGTGGTCTACTGTGTCAAAAGCTTTTCTTAGGTCAATAAAAATTCCTAGTGGATATTCCTTATTTTCCAATGCTGTGTAAAGCAGATCTAGCATTTTTATGATTGCATCGTTAGTGCTTTTATTTTTCCTAAATCCAAATTGGCAGGGGTTGAGTACGTTTTGTGCCGTTATAAATGAATATAGTCTCCTGTGCACGAGTTTCTCAGAGATTTTGGATAGCAATGGCAAGTTTGATATTGGCCTATAGTTATTTAAATCAGTAGGGTCACCACCTTTATGTATTGTGCAAGAAAGGTATAAAATACCGACAATATGAAAGTTAAGACACATGTGCAACATCTGGATATCTTTATTGTAGACGTTTCGCCATCCAGTGGCTTTATCAATACAGATTCTAGGACATAATAGGAAGACAGTAGAACTATATACAAAAGATGAGGTAATCAGTCCCTCGGCCTTGGAGTTAGTGTTCACAGCATCGTGGTGGAGGAGAATCTGAAGCAAAGGCAAGAAGACTGGCGCTTTTATAGGCGTCAGTGGATAGGGACGGGCAGCAGACGAGGGCAGTCACTGGTAGGCGGGATTCCCCAGTGGAAGTAGGTCCTTCCCAAAGAGATGGGTTAGTTGCAGAAGCCGTGAAGAAGGTCTTGTAGATGTCCTCTGAACCAAGATTCCATGATGTTGCAGTGTCTGACAAGTTGTGCAAGAAAGGTATAAAATACCGACAATATGAAAGTTAAGACACATGTGCAACATCTGGATATCTTTATTGTAGACGTTTCGCCATCCAGTGGCTTTATCAATACAGATTCTAGGACATAATAGGAAGACAGTAGAACTATATACAAAAGATGAGGTAATCAGTCCCTCGGCCTTGGAGTTAGTGTTCACAGCATCGTGGTGGAGGAGAATCTGAAGCAAAGGCAAGAAGACTGGCGCTTTTATAGGCGTCAGTGGATAGGGACGGGCAGCAGACGAGGGCAGTCACTGGTAGGCGGGATTCCCCAGTGGAAGTAGGTCCTTCCCAAAGAGATGGGTTAGTTGCAGAAGCCGTGAAGAAGGTCTTGTAGATGTCCTCTGAACCAAGATTCCATGATGTTGCAGTGTCTGACAAGTTGTGCAAGAAAGGTATAAAATACCGACAATATGAAAGTTAAGACACATGTGCAACATCTGGATATCTTTATTGTAGACGTTTCGCCATCCAGTGGCTTTATCAATACAGATTCTAGGACATAATAAAAGCGCCAGTCTTCTTGCCTTTGCTTCAGATTCTCCTCCACCACTATGCTGTGAACACTAACTCCAAGGCCGAGGGACTGATTACCTCATCTTTTGTATATAGTTCTACTGTCTTCCTATTATGTCCTAGAATCTGTATTGATAAAGCCACTGGATGGCGAAACGTCTACAATAAAGATATCCAGATGTTGCACATGTGTCTTAACTTTCACCTTTATGTATTGCCGTCTTGAGTAGTTTCGGGAAGGTGCTAGTTTCTAGTGACTTGTTAAAAAGTAATGAGATAGCATGCGAGAGGACATGGGCCGCTCTCTTGTACAATAATGGTGGGACATGAGACAGATTTCCCGAGTTATTTTTAAGTGACTTTATAATCTCGGTGACTTCCATGGGCTCAGTTGGAGCAAGATAGAAGGAATTTGGGAAATTCCCATCTAGGTAGTCCCTGGCATGGGCATTGGTACGTGGGATTTTATTGGCGAGATTAGAACCTATGGTTGAAAAGAAGTCGTTTATCTTGTTAGCTATGTCAGTGGGATGCAGTGGTGTTTCATTAGGTTTAGTTAGGGCAATATTCTTGTTTTTTCAGTTTGTGGGTCCCTAGAATCTCAGAGAGTGTTTTCCAGGTCTTTTTTATGTCTCCTCTTGTGTCAGTGAATCTACTGGAGTAGTATAGTTGTTTGGCTTTCTTTATTACTTTGGTGAGGACTGATGAATAGTGTTTAAGAATATCTTTGTGTATTAAGCCCTGTCTATATTGCTTTTCATATTGGTGTTTCTTATCAATGGATTTCAGAATGGTGCTGGTTAGCCATGGGCAACTAAGCCGTTTGTTTGTGATCTGTTTCGTTTTTATAGGACAATGTTTGTTGTATAGTCTAAGTAATTTGTTAAGAAAAATGTCTGTCCAGTCATCAATACCATTGGCCTTGGAGAATTCTGTAGGCCAGTCAACAATCTCTAGGTCTGTAGATGAATGGTTCAGAGAACCGACATGTTGATAAATTAGACACATGTGCAACACTTGGGTATCTTTATTGAGGAAACGTTTCGCCACACAGTGGCTTCATCAGTCCATACAAAGGAGAATCTTGAAGAACAGGAGGAGAATGAGGTAATCAGTCCCTCAACCTTGAGTCGATGTGGTCAGTCCATCAATCTTGAACAATCTGTTCAAGATTGATGGACTGACCACATCGACTCAAGGTTGAGGGACTGATTACCTCATTCTCCTCCTGTTCTTCAAGATTCTCCTTTGTATGGACTGATGAAGCCACTGTGTGGCGAAACGTTTCCTCAATAAAGATACCCAAGTGTTGCACATGTGTCTAATTTATCAATCTCTAGGTCAGCTGTGAACTTCCTTATTGAGGCTTCATCATGGAGTCTAAATGAAACTTTGTTGTATTCAATGTTTGTCAGGAGGAAGGTAGGGTAGTGGTCTGTAGTGCTATCTGTGATTATCCCTGATTTAAGGGGGGCTAGTATATTGGTCCATATGTGGTCTATTATGGTTGCACTTGTTTCAGTGAGCCTGGTTGGTTTAGTTATTGTTGGTATGAGAAGTGTGTTGTTCATATTGTTGAGGAAATTCAGTTACAGGCTGATCATCTATTAGGCCAAGGTTGATGTTGAAGTCTCCAGCTAAGAGAATGTGGTGCTTATTTGTTTATCTGTTTGTTATTAGTGCCTTTAGTTTCTCACTGAAATTTGGGATGTTTGTGTGGGGTATCCGGTAAATGGCACCGATTGTTATAGGCGTCTTAAGGTTTTTTACAGTAAAATTAGCAAAAATGTATTCTCCATATTCATCACTAAAGCAAGTGGTGCTAATACAAGATAATTGGTTAGAGTAATAGATTGCAATACCACCCCCAACTTGGTATGGTCTGCAGTTGTGGATTGCTGTGTATCCTGGTAGAGGGTAGATATCTATTGTGTCCTGCTTAAGCCAGGTCTCAGTAAGAATAATGCAGGAGAAGGGTGTCTTTAGTGATTCAAGGAGTGCCAGGAGGTCATCATAGTGTTTGCTTAAGGACCTGATGTTGTAGTTAAGTACTGATAGACTTTTATCATTGTTTAGGATAGTGCTGGCTTGTGATGCTGTGTAATAAAGGCAGTTACTTTCCAATAGGTTTTGATTGTGTGTCAGATTATGTAGGTTTAGATCAGGGTCAACGTGATCAATCATCTTCTAGGTTTAAATTATGGTTATTTATATCCAGAGTTGTGTGTTGAGTTTTAGTACTGATATCTGTAGTGGTGGGAAGTTTGGACAAGTATATAGCTATAGCATTTTGGTCATGTAGAGTATAGTCACTAATACACATAATGGAGTTGATGTTGTCTATGTGTTGTGCTGGAATGAGCTAAAGTACAACTAGGTATAAACTAATAATATAAAAATACAAATTAAAAATAGCACAAGACTCACACTTGTAATTGCACTAAGGTCTAATGTAATGACTTTGGTATAGTCTATGTATTGAGCTAGAATGAGCTATAGTACAACTAGGTTTAATCTAATAATATAAAAATACAAATTAAAAATAGCACCAGACTCTCACTAGTAATTACACTATGGTCTAATATAATGAATTTGGTACTGACTATGTATTGAGCTAGAATGAGCTATAGTACAACTGAGTTTAATCTAATGATATAAAAAAGGCACAAGACTCTCAATTGTAATTGCACTAAGGTGTTATATAAGTTCTTTACAAGAATTAGAGTATAACTAGATTTAAATTGACAAGATAAAATATGCAAGTTAAGGTAGCAAAATAATAAAAAAAAGTAGAAAAAAATATATATATGAGGTAGTTGGTACTAGTTAGCAAAAGATAGTTAAAGGCCTTGAACAATAATATAATTGAAATATACACTAATTGCACACACAATATAGTCACTAAGATATGAAAACAATCTTAGAATAGGAATTATAATATAAACTTATAATATAAAAATATAAATTAAAATGGTACTTGCAATTGCACTAGAGTCTGGTATAGGTTGTTGACAAGATCAAGAGTATAACTAGATTTAAATTGACAAAATAAAATTCACAAATTAAAGTACCAAAAGAATAATAAGTAAAAAATAACAATGGCAATGTCTTGGTTATAATATGATAGTAAGATGGTATACAGGTACACAGGTACACAAGTACACAGGTACACAGGTACACAGGTACACAGGTACAGAGGCACACAAGTGCACAGGTACACAGGTACACAGGTACACAAGTGCACAGGTAGACAGGTACACAGGTACACAGGTACACAGGTACACAGGTACACAGGTACACAAGCGCACAGGTACACAGGTACACAGGTACACAGGTACACAAGTGCACAGGTACACAGGTACACAGGTACACAGGTACACAGGTACACAGATACACAGGTACACAGGCACACAGATACACAGGTACACAGGTACACAGGTACACAGGTACACAGGTACACAGGTACACAGGTACAGAGGCACACAAGTGCACAGGTAGACAGGTACACAAGTACACAGGTACACAGGTACACAGGTACACAGGTACACAGATACACAGGTACACAGGTACACAGGTACACAGGTACACAGGTACACAAGTGCACAGGTACACAGGTACACAGGTACACAGGTACACAGGTACACAGGTACACAAGTGCACAGGTACACAGGTACACAAGTGCACAGGTACACAGGTACACAGATACACAGGTACACAGGTACACAGGTACACAGGTACACAAGTGCACAGGTACACAGGTACACAGATACACAGGTACACAGGTACACAGGTACACAGGTACACAAGTGCACAGGTACACAGGTACACAGGTACACAGGTACACAAGTGCACAGGTACACAGGTACACAGGTACACAGGTACACAGGTACACAAGTGCACAGGTACACAGGTACACAAGTGCACAGGTACACAGGTACACAGATACACAGGTACACAGGTACACAGGTACACAGGTACACAGGTACACAGGTACACAAGTGCACAGGTACACAAGTGCACAGGTACACAGGTACACAGGTACACAGATACACAGGTACACAGGTACACAGGTACACAGGTACACAGATACACAGGTACATAGGTACAAAGGATAATATAAAGGTTGAAGTTGAATATACAAACTTGAAAATTTGGCAACAAAATGTTATGGGAAGTATAAAATAATGTTTAATCTACAAAAGTAAAATTGACTGGTAGTAAATATGGTGTTTAATAAAATTTTAGTAAGTAATAATGATTACAAAAAAAGTGAAAAAGTAATGTTTATTTCTTTCAAAATTGGACTGGTAGTTATACTTGAGGTTATTTGGCAGTACAAGGTAATTAAAAGTACTCTAAGATAGTAAATGTGGTATTAAAACTGGTTAAGGTAATTAGACAAGTAATGGTAATTAAATGATGTCAAAAATGTTAAGAGTAAATTGTATTGATAGTAAAAATGGTAATTATTAATTTTAGTAAGTAATATCAATTGATAGTATTTAAAAAAATAGGTAGTAATATGGACAGAGAAAGTATCAATTCAGCTAGTATTTAAGCAAACAATAGTAAATAAGAAAATTAGATAAGGTGACTTATGCTTACTAGTAAAATCACAAAATGAGGTAGTTGATTATTTAATTACTAAGATATTGTACTACGAGATTTGAACAATAATGGAGCAAAACATACACTACACTACGTAGGCTTTTAGGTTGGACATTGTTTAGTTATTCTCTGTAAGATCAGTATCTCTGAGAAATCGTGATAGATCATTCTCGTTCGTGATTGTGTACAGTTGACCTACATTTGTTTTCCTAACTAGAATTTTCCCATCCCGTGTGAAGCATTGGTGTAGCACAGAAGAAGCCTACTGTGTAGGCGAAACGTTTCGGAATAAAGTTGCCTAACTGTTGCCTATGTGTCTTACCTACCAACCTGTCGGTATTGTATACCATTTTGATGATCACCCTGGTGCTACACACTCACCCTGGTGCTATACACCCACCCTGGTGCTACACACTCACCCTGGTGCTATACACCCACCCTGGTGCTACACACTCACCCTGGTGCTATACACCCACCCTGGTGCTAAACACTCACCCTGGTGCTATACACCCACCCTGGTGCTATACACTCACCCTGGTGCTACACACTCACCCTGGTGCTATACACCCACCCTGGTGCTACACACTCACCCTGGTGCTATACACCCACCCTGGTGCTACACACTCACCCTGGTGCTATACACCCACCCTGGTGCTAAACACTCACCCTGGTGCTATACACCCACCCTGGTGCTATACACTCACCCTGGTGCTACACACTCACCCTGGTGCTATACACCCACCCTGGTGCTACACACTCACCCTGGTGCTATACACCCACCCTAATGCTACACACTCACCCTGGTGCTATACACTCACCCTGGTGCTACACACTCACCCTGGTGCTATACACCCACCCTGGTGCTACACACTCACCCTGGTGCTATACACCCACCCTGGTGCTAAACACTCACCCTGGTGCTATACACCCACCCTGGTGCTATACACTCACCCTGGTGCTATACACCCACCCTGGTGCTATACACCCACCCTGGTGCTATACACTCACCCTGGTGCTATACACTCACCCTGGTGCTATACACTCACCCTGGTGCTATACACCCACCCTGGTGCTACACACTCACCCTGGTGCTATACACCCACCCTGGTGCTACACACTCACCCTGGTGCTATATACCCACCCTGGTGCTACACACTCACCCTGGTGCTATACACCCACCCTGGTGCTAAACACTCACCCTGGTGCTATACACCCACCCTGGTGCTATACACTCACCCTGGTGCTATACACCCACCCTGGTGCTATACACCCACCCTGGTGCTATACACTCACCCTGGTGCTATACACTCACCCTGGTGCTATACACTCACCCTGGTGCTATACACCCACCCTGGTGCTACACACTCACCCTGGTGCTATACACCCACCCTGGTGCTACACACTCACCCTGGTGCTATACACCCACCCTGGTGCTAAACACTCACCCTGGTGCTATACACCCACCCTGGTGCTACACATACACCCACTCACCCTGGTGCAACACAAATGGAGCAACACACCCACCCTGGTGCTACACACCCACCCATCCACCTTGGTGCTACACACCCACTCATCCACCTTGGTGCTACACACTCACCCATCCACCTTGGTGCTACACACCCACACACCCACCCTGGTGCTACACGCCCACCCATCCACCTTGGTGTTACACACCCACCCATCCACCTTGGTGCTACACACCCACCCATCCACCTTGGTGCTACGCACTCACCCATCCAACTTGGTGCTTCACACCCAAACACCCACCCTGGTGCTACACACCCACCCATCCACCATTGTGCTACACACCCACACATCCACCTTGATGTTACACGCCCACCCATCCACCTTGGTGTTACACACCCACCAATCCACCTATGTGTTACACACCCACCCATCCACCTTGGTGCTACACACCCACCTATCCACCTTGGTACTACACACCCACCCATCCTCCTTGGTGCTACACACCCACCCATCCACCTTGGTGCTACGCACCCACCCATCCACCTTGATGTTACACACATACCCATCCACCTTTGTGTTACACACCCACCCATCCACCTTGGTCTTACACACCCACCCATCCACCTTGGTGTTACACACCCACCCATCCACCTTGGTGCTACACACCCACCCATCCACCTTTTTGCTACACACCCACCCATCCACCTTGGTGCTACACACCCACCCATCCACCCTGGAGCTACACACCCACCCGTCCACCTTTGTGCTACACACCCACCCATCCACCTTGGTGCTACACACCCACCCATCCACCTTGCTGCTACACACCCACCCATCCACCTTGGTGCTACACACCCACCCATCCACCATGCTGCTACAAACCCACCCATCCACCTTGGTGCTACACACCCACCCATCCACCTTGGTGCTACACACCCACCCATCCACCTTGGTGCTACACACCCACCCATCCACCTTGGTGCTACACACCCACCCATCCACCTTGGTGCTACACACCCACCCATTCACCTTGCTGCTACACACCCACCCATCCACCTTGGTGCTACACACCCACCCATCCACCATGCTGCTACACACCCACCCATCCACCTTGGTGCTACACACCCACCCATCCACCTTGGTGCTACACACCCACCCATCCACCTTGGTGCTACACACCCACCCATCCACCTTGGTGCTACACACCCACCCATCCACCTTGCTGCTACACACCCACCCATCCACCTTGGTGCTACACACCCACCCATCCACCATGCTGCTACACACCCACCCATCCACCTTGGTGCTACACACCCACCCATCCACCTTGGTGCTACACACCCACCCATCCACCTTGGTGCTACACACCCACCCATCCACCTTGGTGCTACACACCCACCCATCCACCTTTGCGCTACACACCCACCCATCCACCTTGGTGCTACACACCCACCCATCCACCTTGGTGCTACACACCCACCCATCCACCTTGGTGCTACACACCCACCCATCCACCTTGGTGCTACACACCCACCCATCCACCTTGGTGCTACACACCCACCCATCCACCTTGGTGCTACACACCCACCCATCCACCTTGCTGCTACACACCCACCCATCCACCTTGGTGCTACACACCCACCCATCCACCTTGGTGCTACACACCCACCCATCCACCTTGGTGCTACACACCCACCCATCCACCTTGGTGCTACACACCCACCCATCCACCTTGGTGCTACACACCCACCCATCCACCTTGGTGCTACACACCCACCCATCCACCTTGGTGCTACACACCCACCCATCCACCTTGGTGCTACACACCCACCCATCCACCTTGGTGCTACACACCCACCCATCCACCTTGGTGCTACACACCCTCCCATCCACCTTGGTGCTACACACCCACCCATCCACCTTGGTGCTACACACCCACCCATCCACCTTGGTGCTACACACCCACCCATCCACCTTGGTGCTACACACCCACCCATCCACCTTGGTGCTACACACCCACCCATCCACCTTGGTGCTACACACCCACCCATCCACCTTGGTGCTACACACCCACCCATCCACCTTGGTGCTACACACCCACCCATCCACCTTGGTGCTACACACCCACCCATCCACCTTGGTGCTACACACCCACCCATCCACCTTGGTGCTACACACCCACCCATCCACCTTGGTGCTACACACCCACCCATCCACCTTGGTGCTACACACCCACCCATCCACCTTGGTGCTACACACCCACCCATCCACCTTGGTGCTACACACCCACCCATCCACCTTGGTGCTACACACCCACCCATCCACCTTGGTGCTACACACCCACCCATCCACCTTGGTGCTACACACCCACCCATCCACCTTGGTGCTACACACCCACCCATCCACCTTGGTGCTACACACCCACCCATCCACCTTGGTGCTACACACCCACCCATCCACCTTGGTGCTACACACCCACCCATCCACCTTGGTGCTACACACCCACCCATCCACCTTGGTGCTACACACCCACCCATCCACCTTGGTGCTACACACCCACCCATCCACCTTGGTGCTACACACCCACCCATCCACCTTGGTGCTACACACCCACCCATCCACCTTGGTGCTACACACCCACCCATCCACCTTGGTGCTACACACCCACCCATCCACCTTGGTGCTACACACCCACCCATCCACCTTGGTGCTACACACCCACCCATCCACCTTGGTGCTACACACCCACCCATCCACCTTGGTGCTACACACCCACCCATCCACCTTGGTGCTACACACCCACCCATCCACCTTGGTGCTACACACCCACCCATCCACCTTGGTGCTACACACCCACCCATCCACCTTGGTGCTACACACCCACCCATCCACCTTGGTGCTACACACCCACCCATCCACCTTGGTGCTACACACCCACCCATCCATCCACCTTGGTGCTACACACCCACCCATCCACCTTGGTGCTACACACCCACCCATCCACCTTGGTGCTACACACCCACCCATCCACCTTGGTGCTACACACCCACCCATCCACCTTGGTGCTACACACCCACCCATCCACCTTGGTGCTACACACCCACCCATCCACCTTGGTGCTACACACCCACCCATCCACCTTGGTGCTACACACCCACCCATCCACCTTGGTGCTACACACCCACCCATCCACCTTGGTGCTACACACCCACCCATCCACCTTGGTGCTACACACCCACCCATCCACCTTGGTGCTACACACCCACCCATCCACCTTGGTGCTACACACCCACCCATCCACCTTGGTGCTACACACCCACCCATCCACCTTGCTACACACCCACCCATCCACCTTGGTGCTACACACCCACCCATCCACCTTGGTGCTACACACCCACCCATCCACCTTGGTGCTACACACCCACCCATCCACCTTGGTGCTACACACCCACCCATCCACCTTGGTGCTACACACCCACCCATCCACCTTGGTGCTACACACCCACCCATCCACCTTGGTGCTACACACCCACCCATCCACCTTGGTGCTACACACCCACCCATCCACCTTGGTGCTACACACCCACCCATCCACCTTGGTGCTACACACCCACCCATCCACCTTGGTGCTACACACCCACCCATCCACCTTGGTGCTACACACCCACCCATCCACCTTGGTGCTACACACCCACCCATCCACCTTGGTGCTACACACCCACCCATCCACCTTGGTGCTACACACCCACCCATCCACCTTGGTGCTACACACCCACCCATCCACCTTGGTGCTACACACCCACCCATCCACCTTGGTGCTACACACCCACCCATCCACCTTGGTGCTACACACCCACCCATCCACCTTGGTGCTACACACCCACCCATCCACCTTGGTGCTACACACCCACCCAACCAACAAGTAGCTACACACCCACCCATCCACCTTGGTGCTACACACCCACCCATCCACCTTGGTGCTACACACCCACCCATCCACCTTGGTGCTACACACCCACCCATCCACCTTGGTGCTACACACCCACCCATCCACCTTGGTGCTACACACCCACCCATCCACCTTGGTGCTACACACCCACCCATCCACCTTGGTGCTACACACCCACCCATCCACCTTGGTGCTACACACCCACCCATCCACCTTGGTGCTACACACCCACCCATCCACCTTGGTGCTACACACCCACCCATCCACCTTGGTGCTACACACCCACCCATCCACCTTGGTGCTACACACCCACCCATCCACCTTGGTGCTACACACCCACCCATCCACCTTGGTGCTACACACCCACCCATCCACCTTGGTGCTACACACCCACCCATCCACCTTGGTGCTACACACCCACCCATCCACCTTGGTGCTACACACCCACCCATCCACCTTGGTGCTACACACCCACCCATCCACCTTGGTGCTACACACCCACCCATCCACCTTGGTGCTACACACCCACCCATCCACCTTGGTGCTACACACCCACCCATCCACCTTGGTGCTACACACCCACCCATCCACCTTGGTGCTACACACCCACCCATCCACCTTGGTGCTACACACCCACCCATCCACCTTGGTGCTACACACCCACCCATCCACCTTGGTGCTACACACCCACCCATCCACCTTGGTGCTACACACCCACCCATCCACCTTGGTGCTACACACCCACCCA
>NC_091297.1:62878579-62886079 GCF_038502225.1 Cherax quadricarinatus
GTGTGTGTGTGTGTGTGTGTGTGTGTGAGTGTGTGAGAGTGTGTGTGTGAGTGTGTACTCACCTATTTGTACTCACCTATTTGTGGTTGCAGGGGTCGATTCACAGCTCCTGGCCCCGCCTCTTCGCTGATTGCTACTAGGTCCTCTCTCCCCCTGCCCCATGAGCTCTATCATACCTCGCCTTAAAACTATGTATGGTTCCTGCCTCTACCACATCACCTTCTAGACTATTCCATGGCCTGACTACTCTATGACTGAAGAAATACTTCCTAACATCCCTTTGATTCATCTGAGTCTTCAACTTCCAATTGTGACCTCTTGTGTCTGTGTCCCATCTCTGGAACATCCCGTCTTTGTCCACCTCGTCTATTCCGCGCAATATTTTATATGTCGTTTTCATGTCTCCCCTGACCCTCCTGGCCTCCAGTGTCGTCAGGCCGATTTCCCTCAACCTTTCTTCATAGGACAATCCCCGTAGCTCTGGGACTAGTCTTGTTGCAAACCTTTTCACTTTCTCTAATTTCTTGACGTGCTTGACTAGGTGTGGATTCCAAACTGGTGCTGCATACTCCAGTATGGGCCTGACGTAGATGGTATACAGAGTCTTAAACGAATCCTTACTGAGGTATCGGAACGCTATCCGTAGGTTTGCCAGGCGCCCGTATGCTGCAGCAGTTATCTGATTGATGTGCGCCTCAGGAGATATGTTCGGTGTTATACTCACCCCCAGATCTTTTTCCTTGAGTGAGGTTTGCAGTCTTTGGCCATCTAAACTATATTGTGTGTGCGGTCTTCTTTGCCCTTCCCCAATCTTCATGACTTTGCATTTGGCAGGGTTAAATTGAAGGAGCCAGTTGCTGGACCAGGCTTGTAGCCTGTCCAGATCTCTTTGTAGTCCTGCCTAATCCTCGTCCGATTTGATTCTTCTCATTAACTTTACATCATCTGCAAACAAGGACACTTCTGAGTCTATCCCTTCCGTTATGTCGTTCACGTATGTGTGTGAGTGTGTGTGAGTGTATGTGTGAGTGTGTGTGTGTGAGTGTGTGTGAGTGTGTGTGTGTGTGTGTGTGTGTGAGTGTGTGTGAGAGTGTGTGTGTGTGTGTGTGTGTGAGTGTGTGTGTGAGTGTGTGTGTGTGTGTGTGTGAGTGTGTGTGTGAGTGTGTGTGTGTGTGTGTGTGTGTGTGTGTGTGTGTGTGTGTGTGTGTGTGTTTGTGAGTGCGTGTGTGTGAGTGAGTGTGTGTGTGTGAGTGTGTGTGTGTGTGTTTGTGAGTGCGTGTGTGTGAGTGAGTGTGTGTGTGTGTGAGTGTGTGTGTGTGAGTGTGAGTGTCAACAGCATTTCAACAGCTTCCCAGCAGGTGAAACACAGTGACTTGTCAAAATTTTCCACACTGACCTCGAACTATAACTTCTCTGAAGCAGTTTATGTATCAGCCAAAAAAAAAAAAGTAAAACAAATCAGAAAAATAAAGTAAATACAAGAGATTTTAAATTTTCAAAATATGAAGTTGATCAACAGAGTGACAGCAAACACTTTATAGCTACACATAATCAACACAGTGACAGCAAACACTTTATAACTAAACATAATCAACGCAGTGACAGCAAACACTTTATAACTAAACATAATCAACACAGTGACAGCAAACACTTTATAACTAAACATAATCAACACAGTGACAGCAAACACTTTATTGCTACACATAATCAACACAGTGACAGCAAACACTTTATAACTAAACATAATCAACACAGTGACAGCAAACACTTTATAACTAAACATAATCAACACAGTGACAGCAAACACTTTATAACTAAACATAATCAACACAGTGACAGCAAACACTTTATAACTAAACATAATCAACACAGTGACAGCAAACACTTTATAGCTACACATAATCAACACAGTGACAGCAAACACTTTATAGCTACACATAATCAACACAGTGACAGCAAACACTTTATAGCTACACATAATCAACACAGTGACAGCAAACACTTTATAGCTACACATAGTCAACACACTGACAGCAAACACTTTATAGCTACACATAACGTTGTTGTTTACACTGGAGAATCTCAATGGTTCATTTTATCACTGTTGTGCTCCCGGAAGGGGACACAATGTATATTATGCATATTCTGCATATATTACCTTTTCATATTACTTTTTTATTGCCGATGTTTTCATTAACAGCTTAATGAAAATATCTTGCTTTATATTATTATTTGACTTATTATATTTATGTATGTAGGTAGGATGTAACATTTACACCTCTGACTGTGCTCGCTGGTTGCAGAGTTGTGACTGGTTGTCTGCACTCGCACTTCAGGCTCCATTGTCAGTCAGCCACATTCTGTTGAACTGCCTACTTTATCAACGTGCACGCAGAATTTACCTCCAACGTAGTCTTTATTCCACTGCTCTCTCTTTTCCTTCCCTTCTCTCTGATGGACCCACGTTTCATCCGGACTCTCTCATTGACTTTTTGACAACAACTGACTTCACAAACTCTGATACCTTCAGCCCTTTCTACCTCAATCTCTTGCTACCCTCTACCCCCGTACTATCTCCTGCCCCGCTGTTTTCTGTAACCTACTAATCGTCCCTCCCCCCTTCTGCCGCCCGATACCCTCGCTTCCTTCCCAACCCTGCAGCGCTGTATAGCCCTTGTGGCTTAGCGCTTCTTTTTTATAATAATAATAATAATAATAATAATAATAATAATAATAATAATAATAATAATAATAATAATAATAATAATAATAATGCACTCGCGCTATACTACTATACGTTCGATTTAACATTGCACTTAAAGTATACCAAATTATACTCAAGAGTAGTGTAGGAGCTCATCTCCTTAATTTTTCTTAGACAGCTTTTCTACCAAAGATCTCAAATTGTATTTAGTTAGTTTGTTTCCAGTTGAAATCCCAAAGTGCTATTGAAATTTCTCTAAAATTTAATGGGTAACCAGAAACATTCTAGATGCTAGAGGGAATCAACAAGTTGATTCAGTATTCTCTGGAGATGTCTATACATATGGATATCGCATTTTATAATAATCCCACAAACTGGAAATTACAGTAAACGTTGTTTCGATCCCTTCTGAATCATTATCGACGTCAAGTTTTATCACAGAGTTGTGGCTTAATTGTGTATTGTTGTAGCCCCGTTGGTGTGATCTTTACTCTTTAAGATATGATAATTTACCTGAAGGAGACACTAATTAAGAGTAAAGTAGCCGAGACAAATGTAGGCAAATCAATCCTGGATGAAGCACAGTGTAAAATGATAAAATAAGCAGAGACTGAGTCACTGAGATGTTCACTACTATTGTTGTTCACAAGACCTTAGAGTCAACAACTAGAGCTTGAAGACTCTGGACTCTGCATGTGTCACTTGCGTCTTCAGGAGGATAAACTGAAATGAAACAGAAAGCATTAACCTCTTACTTGTGTTAGCTCTTTGAAACAATAATGAAGAAACGCTATCAAAAGACGTTTCATTGAAATCACTCAAAAGATTAAAAAAGATATATTGAAAACAAGTTTCGTTGAACTTGCAAACAATTCTTTTAATGTTCATCTGGTATAAACCTTGGTAATAAATACCGACAAGTTGGTTTAGAAAGACACGTAAGCAAACATTATGACATATTTATTAGAAAACGTTTCGGTCCTGGGACCTTGATCACTTCTAACATACAGAGGTAGAAAGACATTATATACATAGGCGGAGAGTAAGGTGTGAGTGACGCACGTGACCTGAGGAATGTCATGTTGTGATGAGGACGGGTAGACGATGAAATCATGTGACTCCTGTGTTGTTGGGTTGGTGCTGCTTAAGTATCATGTATGCCAATGTTTTTGAAATTTTGTAGTTTCCAGTGTTGCGTTCTATAGTGTCGGTGGCGGCGATTAGTGAGGCTTCTAGGCACCGTCGGCGTCTGAGGTGTGGTTCTGTGAGAATGAGTTGTGCCTCATTCCAGTTCATCAAATGCCCCGTGGAGTCTCTGTGGAGGACACAGGCGTACCTTACATCGTCTCTGTTAGAGGCATTTCGATGCTCATTCAGACGGACTGCAAGATCTCTGCCTGTCTCGCCTACATATTTCTTGGGACAAAACCCACAGGGGATATTGTAGACGCCTGCTGTAGAAGTTAGAGGTGTGGGGCTGCGTTTCGTAGTGAGGTCTTTGACAGATGTGTTTGTGGTGGAAACGTTGATGTTACTCATAGCAAGTGCCCGGCGAGTATTCGTGGCAACCTCACCTCATGGGAGCACTATGAACTGCTTAGGGGGATGTTCCATGGGCGGTTTGTTGAGGATAGCTTGTGCCTTGAGTCTGCAATCTCGGATGAAGAAAGATGGGAACTGAAGAAGTGTATAGGCTTGTGTTATGTAAGTGCATTCTTCTTCTAGAAAACAAGGGCTGGAGATGCGAAGAGCTCTCAAGAAGAAGCCAGTGAGGACTCCTCTCTTAGTGCGGGTGTCTTGGTGTGAATAAAAGTGTATAAGATCGTCCTTGTTGGTAGGTTTTCTATACACTTTGAAGAGAAGTTTGTCACTGTCGGGAGATCTGCACAGGAGATCTGATCTCCCGACAGTGACAAACTTCTCTTCAAAGTGTATAGAAAACCTACCAAGGACGATCTTATACACTTTTATTCACACCAAGACACCCGCACTAAGAGAGGAGTCCTCATTGGCTTCTTCTTGAGAGCTCTTCGCATCTCCAGCCCTTGTTTTCTAGAAGAAGAATGCATTTACATAACACAAGCCTTTACACGTCTTCAGTTCCCATCTTTCTTCATCCGAGATTGCAGACTCAAGGCACAAGCTATCATCAACAAACCGTCCATGGAACAGCCCCCTAAGCAGTTCATAGTACTCCCATGTGGTGATGTTGCCACGAATACTCGCCGGGCACTTGCTATGAGTAACATCAACGTTTCCACCATAAACACATCTATCAAAGACCTCACTACGAAACGCAGCCCCACACCTCTAACTTCTACAGCAGGCGTCTACACTATCCCCTGTGGGTTCTGTCCCAAGAAATATGTAGGCGAGACAGTCCGCCTGAATGAGCATCGATATGCCTTTAACAGAGACGATGTAAGGTACACCAGTGTCCTCCACAGAGACTCCACGGGGAATTTGATGAACTGGAATGAGGCACAACTCGTTCTCACAGAAACAGAACTCAGACGCCGACGGTGCCTAAAAGCCTCACTAATCGCCGTCACCGACACTATAGAACGCAACACTGGAAACTACAAAATTTCAAAAACATCGCCTACCCGTCCTCATCACAACATGACATTCCTCAGGTCACGTGCGTCACTCACATCTCACTCTCCGCCTATATATATAGTCTTTCTCCCTCTGTATGTTAGAAGTGATCAAGGTCCCAGGACCGAAACGTTTTCTAATAAATATGTCATAGTGTTTGCTTACGTGTCTTTCTAAACCAATGTTCATCTACACAGAAGATGGCCTCCATGTCCGTGAGCTTCAAGA
The DNA here is from genome assembly GCF_038502225.1 of Cherax quadricarinatus. Classification (NCBI taxonomy): domain Eukaryota; kingdom Metazoa; phylum Arthropoda; class Malacostraca; order Decapoda; family Parastacidae; genus Cherax; species Cherax quadricarinatus. The sequence continues at coordinate 62,884,110 of NC_091297.1, forward strand.
GTTACAAAGTTCCACATGAATTACTGCCTCTAAAATTGTAAGATAATAGAAACACAGGCTCGGCACATCGAGCAAAATATCCACAATGAAAAAGTGAGTTGCAATATGTACACTAAAAAGGTTTTCAGCGCCTTCCCTTCCAACATAAGAGACATTATCAACAGACATCTGTCTTGAGTAACAAGTTCCTCCAGGCATCCATGATGAACGGGGATGTGGTGCCTGTATAAGTCTGCGTTCTGCGACCACCAACAGCCTGACTGACCAAACCGTCAACCAGGTGGCCTGGTTTAAGACCAGGTGCGTGAGGTCGATGATCCCCACAATCATCTAAATTTTTATTTTGTTTTTTTACAGATAAAGACAAAATCAGACGTAAATATAATACAAGCAATGAACGAAGGTGAATCACAGTGAATCATTAACAAATCTGAACAAGAAAAAACAACGTAAAACGTTGCAAACTTTTTTATGATTATTTTGATGTTACACAAGTAACTACTTTGAAGCTTGTTAGGTCATGATGAAGAACCATTAACATGAAGTAGGTTGGTTCTTATCAGAGAGAGCGATGAACAAGCGCGTCCTGTCCTCGTCAAGGCCACTAGATACTCTGACAGCAGTTTCACATCTTCCAACACTGGAGTTTACCTGGAGTGTTAGAAACTGTATAAAAACCAGCAGGGAAATCATGACTTTGCCTCTCCAACATGGCCTTGTCTCACCCTTGTCTGTCTTCATGGGAATGTGTCCTGAGACTACATAACATGTCTGTCATTCACGTCTCCTCACTCTCCTGATTCTTCCCAGACACATCACTCGGTTTTCAGGACGTAAAGTATTATGTAAAGTTGCTATAAATATTTATGTCTTTATTGCACGAGGTCGAGTTCTTCTTTACTTCATGGTATAGAAAGAAGTTTACCATAGACAATATAGAGGTAACTAATACGTACTCATCTATATATGGTTGCAAGAGTCGAATCTCAGCTCCTGGGCCTGTATGAGTGTGTGTATGTGTACGTGTGTGTGCCTGTGTAATCAAGCCTGATACAAGCGGTAGGTTCCAGTGTACTGATAATATACGTTGTTTGGTTGTATTAGTGTGCAGGCCAAATAGGCCCCTCACCTTACTTTAATATTTTCATTTTACACTCCATACCCATCATGTACAGGATTACTGAAGTACATAGTGTGAGCTGCAAAGTTTTGATAGTTGAACAAGTTATAAAGGTAATGAACTATTTCCGTGTTTATATCTGGTCACAGTCATAATGAGTTATTTATGCAAATATTAATTACGTCACACATACATAGTTTAACATCATTACAGAGGTACGTAATGGGTACAGGGACGGGACAGCCGAGTTTTGAGAACTGGGCAAGTTACAGTGGTACTGAACTGTCTACTTGTTTATATCCTGTCACAATGGTAATGAGTTATTTGTGCAGACATTTATTTGGTCACACATACACACACACACACACACACACACACACACACATACACACACACACACACACGCACACACTCACGCACACCCACACACACACACACACACACACACACAAACACACACACACACACACACACACACACACACACACGCACGCACACGCACACACACACACACACACACACACACACACACACACACACACGCACACAGTGGGCGCCTGTGACGAGCGGGGTCCCACAGGGGTCAGTCCTGGGACCAGTGCTATTCATGGTAAATGTGAACGGCATGACGGAAGGGATAAACTCAGAAGTGTCCCTGTTTGCAGATGATGTCAAGTTAATGAGGGGAATTAAATCAGATGCGGACCAGACAGGTCTACAAAGAGACCTAAACAGGCTGGACGCGTGGTCCAGCAACTGGCTTCTAGAATTTTACCCTTTCAAATGCAAAGTCATGAAGATCGGAAAAGGGCAAAGAAGACCGCAGACAGAGTACAGGCTAGGTGGTCAA
>NC_091297.1:62896079-62908579 GCF_038502225.1 Cherax quadricarinatus
AGTGCAAGGAGGCAGAGGAAAGTTTTGTTCCCAAGGGAAACAGATATAATAGGATGACCAAAACGAGTCCTTGGTTTACCCGAAGGTGTAGGGAGGCAAAAACTAAGTGCAACAGAGAATGGAAAAGGTACAGGAGGCATAGGACCCAGGAAAACAAGGAGATTAGTAGAAGAGCCAGAAACGAGTATGCGCAGATAAGGAGGGAGGCCCAGCGACAATATGAAAACGACATAGCATCGAAAGTCAAATCTGACCCGAAACTGCTGTATAGCCACATTAGGAGGAAGAAAACAGTCAAGGACCAGGTGATAAGGCTGAGGAAAGAAGGTGGAGAACTCACAAGAAACGATCAAGAGGTATGTGAGGAGCTCAACACGAGATTTAAGGAAGTATTTACAGTAGAGACAGGAAGGACTCTGGGGGGACAGACCAGATGGGGACACCAGCAAGGAATACACCAACAAGTGTTGGACGACATACATACAGATAAGGAGGAGGTGAAGAAACTGCTAAGGGACATCGATACCTCAAAGGCAATGGGACCGGACAACATCTCTCCGTGGGTCCTTAGAGAGGGAGCAGATATGTTGTGCGTGCCACTTACCACAATCTTCAACACATCCCTGGAAACTGGGCAACTACCTGAGGTATGGAAGACGGCAAATGTAGTTCTCATTTTCAAAAAAGGAGACAGAAAAGAGGCACTAAACTATAGACCTGTGTCATTGACGTGTATAGTATGCAAAATTATGGAGAAGATTATCAGGAGGAGAGTGGTGGAGCACCTGGAACGGAACAGGAGTATAAATGCCAACCAGCACGGATTCACGGAAGGCAAATCCTGTGTCACAAACCTTCTGGAGTTTTATGATAAAATAACAGAAGTAAGACAAGAGAGAGAGGGGTGGGTTGATTGCATCTTCTTGGACTGCAAGAAGGCCTTTGACACAGTTCCTCACAAGAGATTAGTGCAGAAGCTAAAGCATCAGGCGCATATAACAGGAAGGGCACTGCAATGGATCAGAGAATACCTGACAGGGAGGCAACAACGAGTCATGGTACGTAATGATGTATCACAGTGGGCACCTGTGACGAGCGGGGTCCCACAGGGGTCGGTCCTAGGACCAGTGCTATTTTTGGTATATGTGAACGACATGACGGAAGGGTTAGACTCAGAAGTGTCCCTGTTTGCAGATGATGTGAAGTTAATGAGGAGAATTAAATCTGATGAGGACCAGGCAGGACTTCAAAGAGACCTGGACAGACTGGACACCTGGTCCAGCAAATGGCTTCTCGAATTTAATCCTGCCAAATGCAAAGTCATGAAGATAGGTGAAGGGCACAGAAGACCACAGACAGAGTATAGGCTAGGTGGCCAAAGACTGCAAACCTCACTCAAGGAGAAAGATCTTGGGGTGAGTATAACACCGAGCATGTCTCCGGAAGCACACATCAATCAGATAACTGCTGCAGCATATGGGCGCCTGGCAAACCTGAGAATAGCATTCCGATACCTTAGTAAGGAATCATTCAAGACACTGCACACCGTGTATGTCAGGCCCATACTGGAGTATGCAGCACCTGTTTGGAACCCGCACTTGATAAAGCACGTCAAGAAACTAGAGAAAGTACAAAGGTTTGCGACAAGGTTAGTTCCAGAGCTAAGGGGAATGTCCTATGAAGAAAGATTAAGGGAAGTCGGCCTGACGACACTGGAGGACAGGAGGGTCAGTTGAGACATGATAACGACATATAAAATACTGCGTGGAATAGACAAGGTGGACAAAGACAGGATGTTCCAGGGAGGGGACACAGAAACAAGAGGCCACAATTGGAAGTTGAAGACACAAATGAGTCAGAGAGATAGTAGGAAGTATTTCTTCAGTCATAGAGTTGTAAGGCAGTGGAATAGCCTAGAAAATGACGTAGTGGAGGCAGGAACCATACACAGTTTTAAGACGAGGTTTGATAAAGCTCATGGGGCGGGGAGAGAGAGGGCCTAGTAGCAACCGGTGAAGAGGCGGGGCCAGGAGCTAGGACTCGACCCCTGCAACCACAAATAGGTGAGTACAAATAGGTGAGTACACACACACACACACACACACACACACACACACACACACATACATACACACACACACACACACACACACACACACACACACACACACACACACACACACAACTAGGTGAGTACACACACACACACACACACACACACACACACACAACTAGGTGAGTACACACACATACACACACACACACACACACACACACACACACACACACACACACACACACACACACACACACACACACACAAACACACACACACACACACACACACACACACACACACACACACACACACACACACACACACATACACATACACACACGCACACACACACACACATACACACACACACACACACACACACACACACACACACACACACACACACACACACACACACACACACACACAGTGGTGTGTGTGTGCATGTCAAGATATTTCTCCAGAATGGTTTATAATATACCACTGCGAATAAAATACATTGACATATCTTGAATATTTTTGAGTGAGTTGTCTCTGAATTCATTAATTTTATCGCACTACAGCATATAGTGACGCAAGGTGTGACAAAGTTTACATTTCGTTTGGTCTACATCTGGTGGTAGTGATACTTGTAACCCAGCCGGAGCCGGGCGGTAGTGGCATCCAAGAGTCTGCTTATTTTGTTGTATGCACCATAGACATGTAACTCCTCCTGCATGATAGTGATGATAGATGGACTGACTGGTGCCAGTCTTCCTCAGTCTGAGGTCAGTAAACTCCAGTTGTAGTTCTTTTCGAATTATTGTTCTCATACTGCTTACTGACAGTCCAAGATTATAATCTACTCTCTCTTTGAAATCGTATAGCTTAGCCATTTCATCAGTTTTATCATGCATCGAAAGACCAATATAAGAGGGAATCCATATAATGTGCACTTTGATTCCACTGTCAGTTACAATCAGTTAGGTTCCTTCCATAGCTGTGTCTGGCTTCTGACGTTACTTCAGTGATGCTTCAACTTTCATTACCGTCTAAATCTACCTACCTTGTGTCTATTAGCTATTAGTCTAAATTAGAACACAAAAAAAGGAAAATACACTAATTGTTCCACTCTGAGAGCAAGCCTGTGATTGAAAGTCTGCTGCCTTCGTACAGTAGACTGTCCCACACAGGTACAACAGACTAGTTGATCAGAAAGAGCGTGCAGAAACTTATAAAGTTCCCTCTTTGAGACACTGGAGTCCTGTAATTTTTCTGGTATGTGAAGAATGTTGAAAAGGCTTGAACTAATAAAACACAAAGTGAAATTCAACAAGGTATAAAGTGGTGCAACGAGACTTATGCTGAAGATGAGTGTAAAGTGTAACCAAGACAGAATGTGAAAAATAGGTTTTATGTCAGAGATAACATCTTCAAAGGGGGCTCCTTGGCGTGGTGAAGAGGCTCTTGGTCAGAGGAATTAGACCTTTTAGTCTCCTTCCTCAGACCGAACCTAATTACCCCCAATCCTCCCTTCCCTATCCCATCCTCCCCATCCCCATATTCCCTTTCCATTCCCCTCCCAACCATCCCTTTTCCCGGTCCCGTTTGTAGCCTCTGGGGTCCTCTCCTCTTACATTATAGTTTCTAGGTAGGGGGAAGTGTGCCGGGGTTCATATAACTCCGTGAGGTTCCTCGGGGATGGTATAGTTTGCCGTGGAATCTGGATTATCTGGAGAAGCTCTGTTCCCTTCCTGGATTTCCGGGAGTTGGGGTGGGGCATCCTGCAGGTGACGGGTGTATTTCCAGAGGCTGCCTATCAGTTCTGGGAGGTGGTAACCGAAGTAGGTATGCTTTGTGGCGGGTTACCGACTGCCCTCTCCTTTGTCTGCCAAGGTGGCACTGTAGATATGACGTTGGTATCCCGGAGTGCTGGTTTACTGGCATGAAAGGTAGGGTATGACAGGGGTTCCACACTGCATCTGCACTGCTGGCGGTCTCGAGGTCCTCTCGGATGAGAGGGGGAACTTATGGCCCCTTCATGCCTTCTAGTAACTCCCTCTGCTGTCCCTCTCTTTACTTTTTTCTTCCTTCTTTCATTTTTTCCTTTAAAATAATAAGAAAGAAGTACCACCATCATGGAGTCTTCATTCCGTGATAACCCCCCTCCTCCCAGACCCTTTTTTGTTACCACACCCTTCTCTGACCCGGCTTCATTAGTGGACCATTCTCCAGACTTTTCCCATACCCATGTACCTTCTGCTGGTGATGCTTTGCCACCTGCTCTAGGTGCTGAGGCTCCTCCCATTTCTCCTAGTGCCTCTGCCTCTTGCAAGCCTTTAACTATGCGTCCTGCTTCCCTGAATATGGTGCGACGGTTTTCGGATCGCCCTCCTTCCTCAGGTTGGGCCGCCCACAGAACCACACCTCAACATTCCAGACCATTTGCTGACGACGGTTCCTCAATGTCTGCTCATTCCACCCAGAAACGATCAACGCGACACCTACTTCCTTTACACACCATGTTTACAAGTACACAGTGTACCAAATTCTTTTCCCTACATCCGACATCTCCAATTGATTATCTTTCAGACCATAGTATGGGTAAAGCTCTTTTATAACACGATGGCCAAAATATATCCTTTCATGCTCTTCGAAGCAGTGCGTACATCATTGCAGTTCAGAATACATAACAAGCTCATGATCTTTCCCATCTTACTTCCGTTGATAACGTTTACAAGCATGCTACTCTCGATCTTGCAGTGGTACGATGGTTTTACCGCATACCATTGTACAGTGTGATTTTCTGTCTTGCAGTGACAATATTTTGGAGCAATTAGCCCTTCAGGACCTTCCGATTCTCAAAGTGGATACATATATCCTGCCCGCTCGCAGTCAGAGGCGCTTTCCCTGTAACATCGCCTGCTTTATCTTTGATTGCCGTGAACTCCCGTTCTCCATTTACATCATGGGCCATCCCCTAGGGGTCCTTAAAGTGGTCTTTACACCCCAACAGTGTCAAAATTGCTGGTACTTCGGACACCCTACTAAATACCACAGATCTACGGTGGAGTGCCCGGTCTGCAGTGCCACGGATCATGCCAATACATTTTGCAGTCTCCCCCCCACTTGTCTTAATTGCAATGAACCTCATCCTTCTTTTTCCCGTCGATGTCAGGTCTATCTTAATGAACGAAAAATCCGTTGTCTTAAGGAGAGCGAAGGCCTTACATATGCTATGGCTGTCTCTTGTCTCTGCCTTCCATGGAATCTTCCTCATGTTCCTTATTCTCGAGTAGCTAGGAGACCTCCAACCTTGACGGTTTCCCTGCCTACTAGCTCCTCTGGTGCCACGTCTTCCAGGATCACCCCCATCTCTAATTCTTTTACAGTTTTACCCTCTGAAACTCCCACCTCCTTACCTCTTCCTACCTCTATCTCTTCATCTTCTTTCCCAACTAGTTTCTCGGTCTATGAGGCCTCGCACACCTGCACCTTCTTCGCGTCTATCACCTGTAAAGTTGAACCTGTCTCCTAAGCCCAAGTCTTTTCACATTTCTTCGTTGCTTACAATTCCCCAACAGTTCTCATTTTCGGCCTCAGTGCCTAGTTCTCACCCCCTTTCTAACTCTCACACGAAGGTGGAGGCTGACCTCCCTTGTGTGGTGTCCTCTTTTTTCTGTTCCCCTCAAACTTCTTCCCCAGTCCTCCTCCAGCCTCCTTCCTCTCCTGTTCCACTGCAGGACTCTTCTGTCCCTGCAAGCACCTCTCTCCAGGTTCATACTCCCCTCCTCTCTCAGACCTCTTTGGTTCCATCCATAGTATTGACATCTTTCTTGTCCACTGAAACACTTGATGCTATCTCCAACTATATTGCAGAGCCGAAACCCTCGATAGACACCTTTGCGCCTTTTTATGACCCTTTTTATATTTCACAACCCTCTCAGCAATCTTTTCTTTCACAGCATTCTTATTCCTCCTTGCTTACAGGCTTTCCGTTGCCTCCACTCATTGACTTCACTGACCCTACTAGCCCGTAGATTTTTTTTCACTTCACATTGTTAGCATACCTGTCTCTGTGAATAATGACTTATTCACAATGGAATATTCGTGGCCTCAGGGGTAATCAAGGAGATCTCCAAGTGCTGCTCTCCCAGTTTTCCCCAGTATGTGTCAGGTTACAAGAGCCTAAGGCTCGTTCAGCAGTTATCCGTCCTGTTTCAGGCTATGTGCTGTTGCATTCTTCTGACCCCTTTCCTGATGAAACTTTTAATGAGAGTGCACTTCTTGTGCACGTTAGTATACCGTTTCAACAGGTCTTTGTTCGTTCTCAGGTGCATTATACTGCTGTCCATATTTATTTGGACAGATGGTATACAGTTTGCTCTCTATATCTCTCCCCTTCCCGTGCATTCTGTATCTCGGATGTTGCATTCTTGATCTCTTCTTTGCCGCTGCCCATCTTGTTGTTAGGTGATTTTAACGCTCATTATCACTTTTGGGGAGAGTCCCACTGCGACTCTCGTGATCAGTTGGAGAGACTTCTCATTTCTCATCCTCTTCATGCTTTAAATACGGGTGCTCACACCAATTTTGACTCTCGCACTCAGTCTCTTTCTTGCATTGATCTTTCTATCTGTTCCTCATCAATTGCACTTGATTACACTTGGTCTCTTCTCCCGGATTTGCACGACAATGATCACTTTCCTATTATTCTTACTTCTACTACGTATTCCCGACACCTCATAACACCTTGTTGGCAATTTGGATGGGCGAATTGGGACTTATACTCTCATCTTACCACTTCATGTGAGGACTCTTCTTTGTCCTCTATTGATGAGCTGGTACACCAGTTTTCGACCTTAGTTTTGACTGCAGCATCACATTCTATTCCTTAAACCTCAGGCAGGCATTCTCAGACATGTGTTCCTTGGTGGTCTGTGTGTGCCCGTGCAGTGCTTTTGAAACGTGCTGCGTGGGGCCACTATCTATATAATCGGACTGCGGACCATCTTTTGGATTTTAAGAGAGCAAGGGCAGTCGCCGCATCATATACGACGATAACCGCACTTCTTGGCAAGACTATGTTTCAACTGTTACCTCGACTTCCCCTATGTGTGCGGTTTGTAAGAAGGTACGGAAGTTATGTGGCAAGTACGCTCTGAACCCAGATCCCATTTTTGTGGGTTGCAGGTGTTAGTGTTGCGAAACCTCTTGAGGTTGTCATGGAAATTGGGAACTATCTTGTCTGTGTCCCCCAAGGGCTTCACCTCTGTCCCTCGTTTCTCGATTCTAAGTTTGCCCTTGGATTTCTCTTCTAATGGGATGGACGAATAGACTGATGCAACGGTCGGAGAAGTGGCAGATGCAGTTTAATATAGACAAATGCAAAGTTCTAAGTGTTGAACAAGACAATAACCATGCAACATATAAACTAAATAATGTAGATCTTAATACTACTGATGGCGAAAAGGATTTAGGAGTTCTGGTTAGCAGTAATCCAAAACCAAGACAACAGTGTATTAGTGTTCGCAATAAAGTTAACAGAATTCTTGGCTTCATATCTAGAAGTATAAATAATAGAAGTCCTCAAGTTGCTCTTCAACTCTATATATCCTTGGTTAGGCCTCATTTAGACTATGCTGCTCAGTTCTGGTCACCGTATTACAGAATGGATATAAATACTCTGGAAAACGTACAGAATAGGATGACAAAGATGATCCCATGTATCAGAAATCTTCCCTATGAGGATAGACTGAGGACCCTGAATCTGCGCACTCTCGAAAGGCGTAGAATTAGGGAGGATATGATCGAGGTGTATAAATGGAAAACAGGAATAAATAAAGGGGATGTAAATAGCGTGCTGAAAATTTCCAGCCAGGACAGGACTCGTAGCAATGGTTTCAAGTTGGAAAAATTCAGATTCAGGAACGATATAGGAAAGCACTGGCTTGGTAATAGAGTTGTGGATGAGTGGAACAAGCTCCCGAGTACAGTTATTGAGGCTTAAACGTGCGGTTTTAAAAATAGGTTAGATAAAAACATGAGTGGGTGTGTGTGGGTGGGTGTGAGTTGGACCGGACTAGCTTGTGCTGCTGGGTCTGGTGCCGTGCTCCTTCCTTAAGTGAATATGACCTGACCAGCCCGGGTGGATAATTGGGCTAATTCGGGGAGGGGGACATGGACCTGTTCCGCATGGGTCAGCAGGCCTGTTGCAGTGTTCCTTCTTTCTTATATTCTTATGTTCTTATGAGCCATTTAACGTACCTTTTACTCTCTTAGAGCTAGAGTCCACTATTTCCGCTTGCCGGTCATCAGCAGCTTTGCCCGATAATATTCATACCCGTATCTTATAGCATCTGCATTCTACAGCCCTTGCAGTCCTTTTGTGCCTTTTTAATCTTGTTTGGACGCGAGGGGTTCTTACTCAACATTGGAAATCTGCCATTGTACTTCCGTTTCGCAAACCAGACACTTTGGAGCTTGATATCTCTCACTATCGCCCCATTGCTCTGACCAGTTTAATCTAAAAGGTGATGGAACGATTGGTAAATAGACGTCTGATATGGTATTTAGAGACTCACAATAGTCTTTCTCCTCGCCAATATGGCTGTCGCAAAGACCGCTCAACTCTGGACCCCTTGTTCCACTTAGACAAGTATGTGCGAAATGCCTTTGCAAATAAACACTCCATCCTAGCAGTCTTTTTTGATCTCGAGAAGGCATATGACACCACTTGGAGGTATAATATCTTAGCCCAAGCCCACTTCTTACGCCTCCACGGTAATCTGCCGGCCTTCCTAGCTGCTTTCTTATCTGAAAAACATTTTCATGTCCGTGTTGGCAACTCGCCTTCCTCAGACTTTGTTCAGGACGTGGGGGTCCCACAAGGTTGTGACCTTAGTACTACCCTTTTTCTCTTGGCTATAAATGACCTACTTTCCGTTCTTCCATCGCATATTTGGTCGTCACTGTATGTGGTCATCCACACAAAGTGATGCTACCAGGCGCCAACCATCGCCTGGTAGCGGCCTCACTTCAGGATGCGATTGACTGTATTTCCCCTTGGGCCACTTCTCATGGTTTTAAATTTTCTAGTGCGAAAACCCATTTCATCACCTTCACTAGACGTCCTCTTGTCCCAGACATTTCATTATATTTACACGGCTCACGTATCCCAGAATGTGATACGGTCAAATTTCTTGACCTTATATTCAATCACAGGTTGACATGGAAACCTCACATTTCCTCTTTGACGGCAGTTTGCCATGGTCGACTGAATCTCCTTAAAATTCTTGCTCATCGTTCATGAGGAACAGATCGCCGGACTCTCCTCCTTTTGCATACCACCTAGTCTTGTCCAAGCTGGATTATGGCGACCAAGTCTATTCTGCAGCTTCTCATACAACTCTTTCTAAGTTAGATCCCCTTCATCATCAGGGTCTACGTTTGTGCCTTGGTGCCTTTCATTCATCCCCTGTTCAAAGCCTCTATGCTGAGGCGAATGTTCCTTCCTTAGTCGATCGTCGTGATGCTCATTGCTTTCGTTACTTCGTCTACTCTCATGACCTTCGTGTTCCTTCTGCGTTTAGGTTGGTCTCAGATTTTAGTAGAAGCCCGTTATTTTTTCGATGCCCCTGCTTACTCCGTTTTCACTTCGTCTTCACTCACTTTAATCTTCTCTCCAGTTGCTTTGCTTTTATGTTCATGTAGCGTCTGCCTTTTCCCTTCCCCTTTGGGAGGTTCCGTCGGCTTATGTCCATTCTTCCCTACTAACATGCGCCAAAGCTCTCCTACCTACGGCTGTTTCTCGCTCTCTTTTTCTAGATCACTTCCAGTCACATGCGCATGCCATCATTAATTATACAGATGGTTCTAAATCTTCTGACGGTGTTGGGTTTGCGGCGGTCTTCCCTAACGATGTTGTCCAGGGTCATTTGTTAGATTAAGCCAGTATTTTTAACGCCGAGTTGTATGCCATCCTCATAGCGCTTCTCTGTATTAGCTACATATATGTCTCCTTCAGTGTTTGTGATCATTTCAAATTCCCTCAGCACTGTACAGGCCATTAAAGAATTTGATTCCCCTCATCCATTGGTCCTTTGTATTTTACTTTGGTTGCGCCGTGTGGCTAGCAGAAACAAAGACGTCGTTTTCTGCTGGGTCCCTGGACACGTTGATGTGCAGGGCAATGAACAGGAAGATGCTGCTGCGCGGTCAGCAGTACGTGACCTTCTGGTTTCTTGTAGAGATATTCCATTCGGTGATTATTTTACAGTCATTTTTGCCCGTCTTCACAGCCGTTGGCAACAATGGTGGTCGGACATGCACTATAACAAACTGCACTCTATTAAACTGCTTTTAGGTTCGTGGCCATCTTACCACTATTGCTGTTTCCGGGAGACTGCACTCTCCCGTGTCTGCATTGGCCATACTCGCCTTACCCATGGATATCTCGTGGAACGACACCCTATTTCTCTCTGTGAGGTTTGTTGGGTCCCTATTTCGGTTCTTCACTTTCTTGTGGATTGTCCGGTTTACCAGCCAGCTCACAGGAGTTAACTCCACTAATGTCGCTACCCTACTGCTCTTACCTTATCTTCCCTTCTAGCAGACGGTCCTGCCTTTGACTTACGATCACTTTTTAACTTTTTGTCACTAACTGCTTTATTATACAAACTTTGATGCATAGCCCCTATCATCCCTTTCAGCCCTTTTCTCACCCTTACCTCTGATCCTCTCTCTCCACTTAGCTGTTTATAGCCCCGGCAATATTTTCTGCCCCGCAACGCTGCATGACTCTTCTCGGTTTAGCGCTTTATTATCTGATTATAATATTAGATAGAATAAAGAATAAGAGAGCATATGGTCACGACATGCAAAATACTCAGGGGTGTAGGCAGAGAAGAAAAGAATAGACTCTTTATGAAAGAAATTATAAAGGATTGGTTGAAAAATGTACTCCATAACAAACAACAGAATATCAGAAACACTAAAGTGGTAAAGAAGATGAAGGAAGTGAACATTCACAGTGGACGAAGAGCACATACACATCTCTACAAATTAATATGATAAACTAAAATTCAAGTCAGTCGGTTAAAAGTTATGAGGCAGAGTCAAAAGCTAGATAAACAACACACACACACACACACACACACACACACACACACACACACACACACACACACACACACACACACACACACACACATAACAGGCCAAGTGTCTAATCGACATGTGCCTAGGACAAAATGGTAACTAACACACACATACACACACACACACTCAGGACCACATACAGAAGGCCTCATCCCCGACATCCCCAATGTAACCAAACAATCTAACCCAAAACCCACACACTGCACCCATTGCCCCCATCCCCCTCATCACAAACTCCACCTTCACAGCAACCTCCCATAGTTCCTTGCCAGGTCTCCTGCTTCCCTAACCCCAATATTCTCCCCAGACCACAGTTTTAGAAAAGAAGTTGAAGGTTTGTTATACAAACGCAGATGGAATAACAAATAAATGTGAAGAGTGGCATGAAAGAATCAAGGAAATGTCCCTAGATATCATAGCACTCACAGAAACAAAACTCACCGTGATAGTAACAGACGCACTCTTTCTACCCAGATATCAGATCCTGAGGAAGGCTAGAGGGAGCAGAGGGGGGAAAAAGGAGTTGCACTGCTCATTAAAAACCAGTAGAGATTTGAGGAAATGGAAGGAATGGACACAATAGGCGAAAGGGACAAGGACAATTCAGTCTGGGGGACCTAAGGTGGTAATTGCAAAGAACTGCAGGAAGCCAAAAAAAGAATATTAAGAAAGAAACACAGTAATGGTGGACACATTAGCTGAGTGGCCAGAAGAACTCAAAAGATTGGCTGGAATAACCTGGAACCACATGGGGGTCCCAAAACACAGAGAGCCAAGATGATGGATGTGGTATTGGAAAACCTCATGCACCAACATGTTAGGGACACTACCAAAGAGAGAGGTGAGGATGAACTAGCAAGACTGGACCTCGTATTCTCCTTGAGTAGTTCAGACATCAAGAACACCACATACGAAAGGTCCTGCGTAGCTAGTGATCACATGGTTATGAACCTTGAATACGTAGTAAAGTTACAAGTGGAGAGGGTAGCAATAGTGGGATGGGAGAAGTCAAACTACAAAAGGGGGCTACACAGGCATGAGGAACTTCCTGCAAGAGGTTCAGTGGGAAAGAGAATTCGTAGTAAAATCATTAAACGAAATGATGGACTATGTGACAATAAAATGCAAAGAGGCAGAGGAGAGGTTTGTTCCCAAGGGCAACATAAATAATAGGAAGTCCAGAACAAGCCCCTGGTTCACCCAAAGGTGTAGGGAGGCAAAAACTAAGTGCACTAGAAAATGGAAAAAGTACAGAAGACAAAGGTCCCAGGAAAATAAAGAGATAAGTCAAAGAACCGAAACG
>NC_091297.1:62918579-62922998 GCF_038502225.1 Cherax quadricarinatus
ATAGACCTGTGTCATTGACGTGTATAGTAAGCAAGGTTATGGAGAAGATTATCAGGAGGAGAGTGGTGGAGCACCTGGAACGAAACAAGAGTATAAATGCCAACCAGCACGGATTCATGAAAGGCAAATCCTGTGTCACAAACCTTCTGGAGTTTTATGATAAAATAACAGAAGACACGAGAGAGAGGGGTGGGTTGATTGCATCTTCTTGGACTGCAAGAAGGCCTTTGACACAGTTCCTCACAAGAGATTAGTGCAGAAGCTAGAGAATCAGGCGCATATAACAGGAAGGGCACTGCAATGGATCAGAATACCTGACAGGGAGGCAACAACGAGTCATGGTACGTAATGATGTATCACAGTGGGCACCTGTGACGAGCGGGGTCCCACAGGGGTCGGTCCTAGGACCAGTGCTATTTTTGGTATATGTGAACGACATGATGGAAGAGTTAGACTCAGAAGTGTCCCTGTTTGCAGATGATGTGAAGTTAATGAGGAGAATTAAATCAGATGAAGACCAGGCAGGACTTCAAAGAGACCTGGACAGACTGGACACCTGGTCCAGCAAATGGCTTCTCGAATTTAATTCTGCCAAATGCAAAGTCATGAAGATAGGGGAGGGGCACAGAAGACCACAGACAGAGTATAGGCTAGGTGGCCAAAGACTGCAAACCTCACTCAAGGAGAAAGATCTTGGGGTGAGTATAACACTGAGCATGTCTCCGGAAGCACACATCAATCAGATAACTGCTGCAGCATGTGGGCGCCTGGCAAACCTGAGAACAGCATTCCGATACCTTAGTAAGGAATCGTTCAAGAAACTGTACACCGTGTATGTCACGCCCATACTGGAGTATGCAGCACCTGTTTGGAACTCGCACTTGATAAAGCACGTCAAGAAACTAGAGAAAGTACAAAGGTTTGCGACAAGGTTAGTTCCAGAGCTAAGGGGAATGTCCTATGAAGAAAGATTAAGGGAAATCGGCCTGACGACACTGGAGGACAGGAGGGTCAGGGGAGACATGATAACGACATATAAAATTCTGCGTGGAATAGACAAGGTGGACAAAGACAGGATGTTCCAGGGAGGGGACACAGAAACAAGAGGCCACAATTGGAAGTTGAAGACACAAATGAGTCAGAGAGATATTAGGAAGTATTTCTTCAGTCATAGAGTTGTCAGGCAGTGGAATAGCCTAGAAAATGACGTAGTGGAGGAAGGAACCATACACAGTTTTAAGACGAGGTGTGGGTGGGAGCACTGGCAACTGCAGTGGAGGGAGCAGTTAGGACTTTAAACTAGGAATAGTTAGTGGTATGGGTTTTGGCAGGAAAACAGTGAAGTTCCAGTGTAGTAATATTACGAGTTCTAGGGGAACTAGTTATAATAAGAACGAGATAGATATTGAAAAGCCAGGGACCTTGGGTGATAAGGACAGTAATAGGTTTAGTAGAAAAATAGAAATGAGCAGGAAGGGTAAAGAGAAAGGAGAGTCTTTCAATGTTTATTATGCTAATTGCCGTAGTGCTAGGAATAAGATGGACGAGTTGAGATTAGTTGCTAGTGTAGGTAACATTGATGTATTTGCCTTAACTGAGACGTGGTTTAATTCAAAATGTCGGGACATGCCTGCGGAATGTCATATTCAGGGTTTTAAATTGTTCCAAGAAGATAGAAGTATTGGGAGGGGGGTGGGGTGGCATTGTATGTCCGAGATCGCTTGAACTGTTGCATAAAAACGGGTATTAAGTCTGAAGTAACACATACAGAGTCTGTTTGGATAGAATTTTCAGAGGGGCATAAAAAACTGATTTTAGGAGTGATATACCGTCCCCCAAACTTAGATAGGGACCAAGGGAAACTACTATGGGAGGAAATTGTTAAGGCCACAAGGCACGATAATGTAGTAATTCTAGGAGACTTTAACTTTAGTCATGTTGATTGGAATTTCTTGACTGGGAATTTAGAATCATACGACTTCTTAGAAGTATTTCAGGATTGTTTTTTGAAGCAGTTTGTGACAGAACCTACAAGGGGAAATAACCTGCTTGACTTAGTTATGGAAAACAATGAATCCCTTGTTAATAATTTAGAAATTTCAGAGGAACTGGGTGCTAGCGACCACAAATCAATTACATTTAGCATTGAATGGAAGTACGATAGTAGCGATAACTCAGTAACAGTCCCAGATTTTCGCTTAGCAGATTACGATGGGCTTAGAGAACACTTATCATCTGTTGACTGGGGTAACGAAGAGAGCTATCAATATGACAGTTTTCTGAACACTATACATGCTGCTCAAAGAGCGTTTATCCCATATAAAGAAATTAGATCAAATAGAAATGACCCAAAATGGATGAATAATAGGCTCAAATATCTACTAGGGCATAAGAAAGGAATTTATATGCGTATCAAAAGAGGTGAGGGTCATCTTATGAATCAGTATATTGACATTAAGAGGGACATTAAAAAGGGATAAGAAAAGCTAAAAGGGACTATGAAATTAAAGTTGCTAGGGATTCTAAAACTAACCCAAAAAGTTTTTTCCAGGTCTATAGAACAAAAGTTAGAGATAAGATAGGTCCCCTTAAAAATAACTATGGGCACCTTACTGACAAAGAGAATGTGCTTGATTTTAAATAATTATTTTCTCTCAGTTTTTACACAGGAAGACACAAACAATATTCCAGTAATTAATTTTTACAGTGGGCTAGAAGAAGATAAATTATGTAACATCACAGTCACTAGTGAAATGGTTGTGAAGCAGATAGACAGACTGAAGCAAAATAAGTCACCGGGTCCTGATGAGGTTTTCTCAAGGGTTCTTAAGGAATGCAAAATGGAACTCTGTGAACCATTAACTAATATTTTTAATTTATCTCTTCAAACAGGTGTAGTGTCTGATATGTGGAAGATGGCTAATGTAACTCCTATTTTTAAAACAGGGGACAAGTCGTTACCGTCAAATTACCGCCCAATAAGCCTGACCTCAATTGTAGGCAAATTACTAGAGTCAATTATAGCTGAGATTATAAGAAGCCATCTCGATAAGCATAGCTTGATTAATGATACTCAGCATGGATTCACAAGAGGCCGGTCTTGTCTAACTAATTTATTAACTTTCTTCAGTAAAGCTTTTGAGGCTGTTGACCGCAATAAAGAATTTGATATTATTTACTTAGATTTTAGTAAGGCTTTTGATAGAGTTCCGCACCATAGACTGTTAAAGAAAGTAGCAGCTCATGGCATTGGGGGAAAGGTGCTCTCGTGGATCGAGTCATGGCTCACTGACAGGAAGCAGAGAGTGTCCATAAATGGGGTTAAATCCGAGTGGGGATCTGTAGCAAGTGGCGTTCCACAGGGATCAGTCTTGGGCCCGTTGTTGTTTATAATATATATCAATGATCTTGATGAGGGAATTACTAGTGATATGAGCAAATTCGCCGATGACACAAAGATAGGTAGGATAATTGATTCAAACGTAGATGTTAGGGAACTTCATGAGGATTTAAAAAAACTCTATTCTTGGTCAGAAAAGTGGCAGATGCAGTTCAATGTAGATAAATGCAAGGTTCTGAAGCTCGGGAGTGTCCATAACCCTAGAACTTATAAGTGAAATAATGTAGAACTTAGCCATACAGATTGCGAAAAGGACTTGGGGGTTATGGTGAGCAGCAACCTTAAACCAAGACAGCAATGCCTAAGCGTACGTAATAAGGCAAATAGATTACTGGGATTTATATCAAGAAGTGTAAGCAACAGAAGTCCAGAGGTCATACTGCAGCTTTATACATCATTAGTAAGGCCTCACCTAGATTATGCAGCTCAGTTCTGGTCTCCATATTACAAAATGGACATAAATTCGTTAGAAAACATTCAGCGTAGGATGACTAAATTAATACATAGCATTAGAAATCTTCCTTATGAAGAAAGATTGAAGACTCTTAAGTTACATTCACTTGTTAGACGAAGAATGAGGGGAGACCTGATCGAAGTGTATAAGTGGAAGATAGGTATTAATAAAGTAATGGATTTAAATTAGATAAGTTTAGATTTAGAAAGGACATAGGAAAGTATTGGTTTGGAAATAGGGTGGTTGATGAGTGGAACAGTCTACCTAGTTGGGTTATTGAGGCTGGGACTTTGGGTAGTTTCAAATCTAGGTTGGATAAGTACATGAGTGGGAGGGGTTGGATTTGAGTGGGACTTTCACATCAGAGCTTATTTCTTGGGTGGCATTGAAAATTGGGTTGGGCAAATGTTTTGTTAGTGGGATGAATTGTGAAGGACCTGCCTAGTATGGGCCAGCAGGCCTGCTGCAGTGTTCCTCCTTTCTTATGTTCTATGTTTTTATAAAGCTCATGGAGTGGGGAGAGAGAGGGCCCAGTAGCAACCGGTGAAGAGGCGGGGCCAGGAGC
>NC_091297.1:62923098-62945598 GCF_038502225.1 Cherax quadricarinatus
CCCAGGGTGGTACTACGGTCCTGTGGTAGTAGGTTGGTAGACAGCAACCACCCAGGGAGGTACTACCGTCCTGTGGTAGTAGGTTTGGTAGACACCAACCACCCAGGGAGGTACTACCGTCCTGTGGTAGTAGGTTGGTAGACAGCAACCACCCAGCGAGGTACTACCGTTTTGTGGTAGTAGGTTGGTAGACACCAACCACCCAAGGAGGTACTACCGTCCTGGGGTAGTAGGTTGGTAGACACCAACCACCCAGGGAGGTACTACCGTCCTGTGGTAGTAGGTTGGTAGATAGGAACCACCCAGGGAGGTACTACCGTCCTGTGGTAGTAGGTTGTAGACAGCAACCACCCAGGGAGGTACTACCGTCCTGTGATAGTAGGTTGGTAGGCAGCAACCACCCAGGGAGGTACTACCGTCCTGTGGTAGCAGGTTGGTAGACACCAACCACCCAGGGAGGTACTACCGTCCTGTGGTAGTAGGTTGGTAGACAGCAACCACCCAGGGAGGTACTACCGTCCTGTGGTAGTAGGTTGGTAGACAGCAACCACCCACGGAGGTACTGAAGTCTTGTGGTAGTAGGTTGGTAGACAGCAACCTCCCAGGGAGGTACTACCGTCCTGTGGTAGTAGGTTGTAGACAGCAACCACCCAGGGAGGTACTTCCGTCCTGTGGTAGTAGGTTGGTAGACAGCAACCACCCAGGGAGGTACTACCGTCCTGTGGTAGTAGGTTGGTAGACAGCAACCACCCAGGGAGGTACTACCGTCCTGTGGTAGTAGGTTGGTAGACAGCAACCACCCAGGGAGGTACTACCGTCCTGTTGTAGTAGGATGGTAGACAGCAACCACCCAGGGAGGTACTACCCTCCTGTGGTAGTAGGTTGGTAGACAGCAACCACCCAGGGAGGTACTAACGTCCTGTGGTAGTAGGTTGGTAGACAGCAACCACCCAGGGAGGTACTACCGTCCTGTGGTAGTAGGTTGGTAGACAGCAACCACCCATGGAGGTACTACCGTCCTGTGGTAGTAGGTTGGTAAACAGCAACCACCCAGGGAGGTACTACCGTCCTGTGGTAGTAGGTTGGTAGACAGCAACCACCCAGGGAGGTACTACCGTCCTGTGGTAGTAGGTTGGTAGACAGCAACCACCCAGGGAGGTACTACCGTCCTGTGGTAGTAGGTTGGTAGACAGCAACCACCCAGGGAGGTACTACCGTCCTGTGGTAGTAGGTTGGTAGACAGCAACCACCCAGGGAGGTACTACCGTCCTGTGGTAGTAGGTTGGTAGACAGCAACCACCCAGGGAGGTACTACCGTCCTGTGGTAGTAGGCTGGTAGACAACAACCAACCAGGGAGGTACTACCGTCCTGTGGTAGTAGGCTGGTAGACAACAACCAACCAGGGAGGTACTACCGTCCTTCCAAGTGAGTGTGAAACAGAAACCTGTAACTGTTTTACATGAAGGTAGGATTGGTGGTGTCTTTTTTTCTGTCTCATAAACTCACTGGATAACAGGTATATCTTGCTTGTTCTACTTACACTTATGTCACACAACACAGGTGTGCACATGCGTATATATACACACATATGTCGGTTTTTCTTCTTTTTCTTAATAGTTGTTGTTCTTTTTTATTCCCTCTATTTTCCATGGAGAAGTGGAAAAGAATCTTTCTTCCATTAGCCATTCGTGTCGTATGAGGCGACTAAAATGCCGGGAGCGATGGGCTAGTAACCCGTTCTCCTGTAGAAAATACTAAAAGAGAGAAGAGAAAAGCTTTATAATACTGGGATGCTTGAATGTGCGTTGATGTTGTGTGAATGATAAGAAAGAGATGATTACTAATGATATGAATGAAAAGAAGTTGGATGTCCTGGCTCTCAGCGAAACAAAGCTGAAGGGGGTAGGGGAGTTTCAGTGGGAAGATATAAATGGGATTAATTTAGGAGTATCTAAGAGAGCTAGAGCTAAGGAAGGGGTAGGAATAATGTTGAAGTGTCAGTTATGGAAGGAGAAGGAATATAAATTTATAAATTCAAGGATTATGTGTATTAAAATAAATGTCGGATGCAAAAAGTGGGTCATAATTAGCGTGTTTGCACCTGGACAAGAGAGAAGTGTAGAGGAGAGAAAGGAATTTTGGGAGATCTTAATCGAGTGTGTAGGAACTTTTGAACCAAGTGAGAGTAATTGTGGTAGGAGACCTAAATGCTAAAGTAGAAAACACATTTAGAGAGGGTGTGGTAGGTAAGTTTGGGGTGCCAGGTGTAAATGATAATGGGAGCCCTTTGATTGAACTTTGTACAGAAAGGAGTTTGGTTATAGGTAAAACATATTTTAAGAAAAAAGAGGATAAATAAGTATAGGGCGTAATGACAGGAGCTTGTTGGACTACGAATTTGTAGATAAAAGACTGTTGAGTAGACTTCAGGATGTACATGTTTATAGAGGGGCCACAGATATATCAGATCACTTTTTAGTTGTAGCTACACTGAGAGTAAAAGGTAGATGGGATATAAGGAAAATAGAAGCATCAAGTAAGAAGGAGATGAGGGTTTATAAACTAAAGGAGGAGGCAGTTAGGGTGAGATATAAGCAACTGTTGGAGGATAGATGGGCTAGTTAGAGTATAGGCAATGGGATCGAAGATGTATGAGGTAGGTTTAAGAATGTAGTGTTAGAGTGTTCAGCGGAAGTTTGTGGTTACAGGAAAGTGGGTGCGGGAAGGAAGAAGAACGATTGCTGGAATGTAAAGAGAGTAGTAAGGGAGAAAAAGTTAGCATATGAGAGATTTAAACAAAGTAGAAGTGATACAAGGAGGGAAGAGTATATGGATAGAAAAAGAGAGGTTAAGAGAGTGGTGAAGCAATGTAAAAAGAGAGCAAATGAGAGAGTGGGTGAGATGTTATCAACAAATTTTGTTGAAAATAAGAAAATGTTTTGGAGTGAGATTAACAAGTTCAGGAAGCCTAGAGAACAAGTGGGTTTGACAGTTAAAATTAAGAGAGGAGAGTTATTAAATGGAGAGTTGGAGGTAATGGGAAGATGGAGGAAATATTTTGAGGAATTGTTAAATGTTGATGAAGATAGGGAAGCTGTGATTTCGTGTATAGGGCAAGGAGGAATAACATCTTGTACGAGTGAGGAAGAGGCCGTTGTGAGTGTTGTGGTAAGGGAGCTGGTATCAATGGGATACAGATAGAAATGTTAAAAGCAGGTGGGGATATAGTTTTGGAGTGGTTGGTGCTTTTATTGAATAAATGTATGGAAGAGGGTAAGGTACCTAGGGATTGGCAGAGAGCATGCATAGTTCCTTTGTATAAAGGCAAAGGGGACAAAAGAGAGTGCAGAAATTATAGGGGAATAAGTCTATTGGGTATACCTGGTAAAGTGTTTGGGAGAATTATTAATGAAAAAATTAAGAGTAAGATGGAGAGTAGGATAGCACATGAACAAGGAGGCTTCAGGAAAGGGAGGGGGTGTGTGGACCAGGTGTTTACAGTGAAACATGTAGCTGAACATTTAGATAAGGGTAAAGAAGTTTTTTGTGGCATTTATAGATTTGGAAAAGGCGTATGACAGGGTGGATAGGGGGGCAATGTGGCAGATGTTGCAAATGTATGGAATAGGAGGTAGGTTACTGAAAGCAGTGAAGAGTTTTTACGAGGATAATGAGGCTCAGGTTAGAGTATATAGGAGAAAGGGAGATTATTTCTCAGTAAAAGATTCTGAAGAGAAGTTGCAGAGGTTAGTGGATGAGTTTGGTAGAGGTATGTAAAAGAAGAAAATTGAAAGTGAATATAGGAAAGAGTATAACAATAAAAGGAGGATAACAAAAAAAGGAGGATAACAGAAGAGGATAACAAAAAAGAGAATAAAAAAGGATAAAAAAGAAAAAAGAGGATAACAAAATAATTAGGTGATGAAAAACTGGATATCAGATTGGAGGGAGAGAGTATGAAGGAGGTGAATGTATTAAGTTATTAAGGAGTGGACGTGTCACCAGATGGGTCTATGAAGGATGAGGTGAATCATAACATTGATGAGGTGAAAAGGTAAGTGGCAAACTTAGGAGTCTGTGGAGACAAAAAACTTTGTCCTTGGAGGCAAAGAGGGGAATGTATGAGAGTATAGTTTTACCAACGCTCTTATATGGGTGTGAAGCATGGGTGATGAATGTTGCAGCGAGGAGAAGGCTGGAGGCAGTGGAGATGTCATGTCTGAGGGCAATGTGTGGTGTGAATATAATGCAGAGAATTCGTAGTTTGGAAATTAGGAGGAGGTGAAGAATTACCAAAACTATTATCGATAGGGCTAAGGAGGGGTTGTTGAGGTGGTTCAGACATGTAGAGAGGAGGGAACAAAGTTGAATGACTTCGAGAGTGCATAAATCTGTAGTGGAGGGAAGGCGGGTTATGGGTCAGCCTAGGAAAGGCTGGAGGGAGGGGCTAAAGGAAGTTTTGTGTGTGAGGGGCTTGGATTTCCAGCAAGCATGCTTGAACGTGTTAGACAGGAATGAAAGGAGACAAATGGTGTTTAAGGCTTCATGTACTGTTGGAGTGTAAGCAAGGTAATATTTATGAAGAGATTCAGGGAAACCGGCAGGCCGGACTTGATTCCTGGAGATGGGAAGCACAGTGTCTGCACTCTGAAGGAGGGGTGTTAATGTTGCAGTTTTATAACTGTAGTATAAGCACGCCTCTCGTAGACAGTGATGGAGTGAATGACGAAATTTTTTCTTTTTCGTGCCACCCTGCCTTGGTGGGAGACGGCCTATATGTTAATAAAAAATTCTGTGCACCATAGGGATGTTAGCATGGGCCACCACTGTGACCACAAATGAGACGAATCCCACACCAGCGTGACTCTGTTCACCTAACCATATTCACTTAATTGCAGTTGCAGGGGTTGATTCACAGCTCCTAGCCCAACCTCTTTACTGGTCACTACTAGGTTACTCCCTGCTCCATGAGCTTTATCATACCTCTTCTTAAAGCTATGTATTGATCCTACTATGTAAGGATCCAGCCTGTGTGTGTGTGCGCACTCGCCTAATTATACTCACCTAATTGTGGTTGGAGTCACATCTCCTGGCCCCGCTCCTACACTGGTCTTTACTAGATCCACTCTCTCCCTGCTCCATGAGCTTTATCATACCTCTTCTTAAAGCTATGTATAAATCTTCTTTCCACTACATCACTCTCCCAACTATTCCACTTCTATGAGTGAAGAAATACTTCCTAACATTCCTGTGACTCATCTGAGTCTTCAACTTCCAGTTGTGACCCCTTGTTGCCGTGTCCCCATTTCTGGAATATCCTATCTCTGTTCACGTTGTCAATTCCTCTCAGTATTTTATATATTGTTATCATGTCCTCCCTCCTCTCCTGTCCTCCAGTGTCGTCAGGTCGATTTCCCTTTACATCTCCTCCTAGGACATGCCCCTTAGCTCCGGGATTAGTCTCATTGCAAACCTTTACACTTTCTGTAATTTCTTGATGTGCTTGACCAGGTGTGGGTACTAAACTGGCGTTGCATACTCAGGTGTGGAACTGATGTACACTGTGTACAGAGTCCTGAACAATTCCTTACTGAGGTGTCGGAACGCATTTCTTAGGTTTGCTAGTCGCCTGTATGCTGCAGCAGTTATTTGCCTGATGTGCGTCTCAGATGTGCTCGGTATTATACTCACCCCAAGATCCTTTTCCTTGAGTGAGGTTTTCAGTCTCTAACCCCTTGACTGTACTCTGTCTGTCGTCTTCTTTGCCCTTCCCCGATCCTCATGACTTTGCACTTGGTGGGGTTAGACTCTAGGGGTCAGTTGCTGGACCAGGCTTGCAACCTGTCCAGATCCCTTTGTAGCCCTTCCTTATCCTCGTCCGATTGAATTCTGTTCATTAGCTTCATATTGTCTGCAAACAGGGACACTTCTGAGTCTACCCCTTCCGTCATGTCATTCACATACACCAGAAACAGCACCAATCCTAGGACCGACCCCTGCAGAACCCTGCTCGTCACAGGTGCCTAGTCTGATACCTCCTCGTGTGCCATGACTATCAAGTAATCTCTGATCCACTGCAGTGCCTTCCCTGTTATACCTGCCTGGTCCACCAACTTTTGTGTGGAACTGTGTCAAAAGCCTTCTTACAGTCCAAGAAAATGCAATCTACGACTACTCTCTTTTATCTTACTGCCGTCATCTTGTCATAAAACTCCAGTACGTTTGTGACAAATGATTTCCTGTCCCTTAATCTGTGCTGATGGTCGATGATAAGTTCATTCCTTTGTAGGTGTTCCACCACTCTTCTCCTGATAATCTTCTCCATAACTTTGCATACTATACACTTCAGTGACACTGGTCTGTAGTTTAGTGCTGCATGTCTGTCTCCCTTCTTAAAAGCTGGGAATACATTTGTTGTCTTCCATACGTTAGGTAGTCGCTCTTTTTCGATAGATGTTGAAGAATGTTGTTAATGGTACACAGAGTGCCTCTGCTTCCTCTCTCAGGACCCACAGAGAGATGTTGTCCTGCCCCATTACTTTTGAGGTATCTAGTTCACTTTTGCAGCCTCTTCACCTCCTCCTCAGTTATATGTATTGTGTCTGGCAGTTGATGGTGTATCCCACCACTGTGGATTTCTGGGGTCCTTTCTGTCTCCTCTGTAAATAATTCTTTAAGTCTCTTGTTGAGCTCTTCACATACTTCTCAGACGTTTCATGTGATCACCCTTCCTTCCTTCTTCAGCCTGATTATTTGGTCTTTGACTGTTGTTTCCCCCCTGATGTGACTGTACAACAGCTTTGGGTCATACTTGGCTTTCGCTGCTATGTCATTTTCGTATTGTCACTGGGCCTCCCTCCTCATGTGTGCATATTCATCTCTGGTTCCTCGACTAATCTCCTTATTTTCCTGAGTTCTCTGCCTTCTATACTTCTTCCATTTTCTAGTGTACTTAGTTTTGGCCTCACTACACCTTTCGGTGAACCAAGGGCTCATCCTGGTGTTACGGTTTGAATCTTAATCTTTAGCCAGGTTAGTGCACTCCGTAACAACACACTTCATAGAATGAGAGGATATGGTTCCAAACTTAGAAATGTAAGGCACAAATAATAGTTACTCAGTCTTTTCTAGTTTCTTTTTATTTAAAAGCTTAAATACTTTTTAGATATTCATAAATATCTATTAATATCACTTTGTCAGAAACTTTCCTTCACACAAGAGAACTCTTAAATAGAATGTACATCATAGACCCCCTCTGGGTCTATATATACTATATACTTGTTAACGATCAGAGGAATATTACTGCTTCCTCAATAGTAACATTACTTGTACGCAAGTACATACATTGAGAATTAACATTTTCACTGAGTAACTCCCTGGCATAAGGAATATATCACAAAGTTCTAAGCTTGACACTGGTCGTCACATCGTAAACTGAAGGTAACAGTATATAATTGTCCGCAGACTTCACTTCGCAATAAACCACAAGCTGGTTCAGGAGTTTCTATAACACACTTCTCTGTCCAAGTGAGAATAAGGTGGAGTACTGGAGGGGTAGCTCAGTCAATGCACACTGAGTCGGCAGAGAGAGCGATCTGAATTAACACAGTTAATCCCTAACTGACATCAACTCGCCAAAGGGGAGAGGGAATAGTAGTCTAAACTACCCTCCAAGGACATACCTTGTTTCAACTCTTAGCCAGCTGTTACCTACCTACCCAACACATTACTCAAAATACATAAATATATATATATATACACATCATACCCGGGTATATTCCTAAATCAGATAATATTATAAACTAGTGGAATCTTTAATTTAGCTAATATTAAAGAAACCCCGAGTATAATATTAAGTGGATAATACATATAAATTAATCTCATTATGACCTTGGTCATAACCCCCCCCCCTTTCAACGACTAAACTTGGCCGTAAAGGAAGACTTCAAAAATAGAATATAAACCAGAATACATGTCATTCCTCTGACAGGCCCTGATGACAAATGTTGCTTTTCCAATAAGAAAATTAAGACTTGGGTCGCCAAACCACGTATGTGTAGACACCACGTAACCAGAGCTTCTGGTAGAAGAGGTGTTTCCCATAAAGAGGCCTTAAGTGACCCTTGGTAGCAGAAGTCAGGGTAAGACAACAGGAGACTGCCACCGCAGAAATAAGTTCTGGATACCATATGGTGGCTTACGTGACAGGTCTCCTCAGTGGTTACAAGAATCAGATAACTGCAAGTAAACAAATAGCATTAAAAAAATGCTTTAAACAAATACATATCTATAAAAATGTACCATAAATCCCCTCTTTTGTAAACTCAAATTTAATAACATGCCTTAAGGACGGGACAGTGTCAGCAATCACATTATCAGCTCCTTTAACATGGTTAATACTTATAGAAGAAGGTTGTATCCTAAGGGGCCATCTCTGTATTCTAGCATTTTTAGCCTTCATGGTGTTTAAAAAGGTTAAGGGATTATGATCTGTTTTTACTCTAATTTTATGAGGGGTAGTCCCGAGATAGACCTCAAAGTGTTCCAAGGCTAAGACCAATGCTAGTGCCTCCTTTTCAACGGTTGCATAACTTAATTGATGGGGTTTCAATTTTGCAGAAAAATAACAGACTGGGTGTAAAAGATCAGAAGAGGAGGAAGGTTGTAGAAGAACAGCACCGACTGCATACTCGCTGGCATCCACTTGTAAAGTAAAGGGAGCGTCGAACACCGGACTCTGTAGAACTGGAGAGGAACCAAGTAAACGCTTTAGACGAGTAAAGGCTAACTCACTTGTAGCCGTCCATTTAAAAGGAACTTTAGAACTTGTAAGTTCAAACAGCGGTGCTGCCACTTGCGAAAAATTAGGGCAAAACCCGCGGTAGTAACCAGCCATCCCTAGGAACCTCTGTACACCTTTCTTGTCTTGCGGAGCAGGAAAATCCATAATAGCAAGAATCTTTGCATTAACGGGGGCAACCGTGCCTTGCCCTATATTAAATCCCAGATATTTTATCCGGGCCTGACCAAACTCGCACTTGGCAAGGTTGACGGTGAAATGATGTTCATCCAGCCTTTTCAAGAGCGCTTCCAGCCGAATCAGGTGTTGAGGCCAGTCATCCCTGAATACTACCAGATCATCTAGGTAGGCTTCCGTTCCTTCCAAGTCATACGTCAGCTGATTCATAAGCGTCTGGAAGGTCGAGGCTGCGTTGGAGAGCCCGAAGGGCATCACCCTGTAGTTAAACAGGCCTCCAGGCACGGTGAAAGAAGAAATCTCCTGCGCTCGGGGCGATAACGACACCTGATAATAACCACACAGGAGGTCCAAACGACTGACATACTTAGCACTGGAGACGCTGTCTATTAGGTCGTCAACCCTAGGAAGGGGGAATCCATCAGGCACCGTTAGGGAATTTACTCTCCGATAGTCGGTACACATTCTAAATGAACCGCCCGACTTGGGTACAAGGACACACGGTGAAGCCCAAGGGCTCTTGCTATGTTCAATCAAACCATGATTCAACAGGAAACTTATTTCCTCTCGCAGAGCTTTATTCTTTACTGGGCTGACTCTATACGGAGCTTGTTTAACTGGAGCAGCTCCTTGCACGTCCACATCGTGGATCCCCATGATGCACTGTCTGGGGATATCTCCAAAGAGACTTCTATAAGTGGAAATCAAGTCTCGGATTTCACTTGCTCTTTCCTTTTCTAAGTTACCGAGATAATCATCTAAGGTTTCCATTATTTCCGAGTTCTTCAGTCTTATCTCTACTCCATGTGAACAATCTTCTTTACTTGAGTCACCTTCTTGTGTCCTCACCGCAGCCACAGGGACAAGCCCTTCGTAGTATTTCTTTAGCTGATTTATATGGTAAGTTCGAGTCGACTTTCTTCTTCCTGGTGTTCTTACCACATAATTTACCTTACTCAACTTCTTTATCACCTCCATTGGACCCTCATACTTGGGTTGCAAGATATGGCTGGCACCGGCTTTAAAGCTAACACTTTGTCTCCCACATTTAATGAACGCTCAACAGCAGTCTTGTCATAACGTTGCTTCATACGGTTTTAAGCTTGTCTGAGGTTGTCAGCGGCCAATTGCCGAGAGGAGGAGGAAAGGAATACCTTCATCCCAGTCTGTTGAGAACTGCTCACAGTATGCCCTCATCATGATCTTAAGGGTTTGGTGAAACCTCTCTATGACTCCCTGGGTTTGGGGTCTATATGCTGTTGAAACAATGGGTTTAACTCCAACCCTGGACATAGCTTCACGGAAAATCTTTGATGTGAAATTCGTCCCTCTGTCAGATTGAATCTCCTTAGGGAATCCGAACTGTGCGAAGAATCTAAATAGGACTCTCACAATAGCCTTGGCACTAATCTTACGTAGGGGCACAGCCTCTGGATACCGAGTAGACGTATTCATTACTGTAAGAAGATATTAATAAATAGGTTGCCAAGCCTAGTTTTTGGGAGAGGTCCCACAGTCTACTACGAGCCGAGAGAAGGGTTCGCCTTCTACTGCAATAGGTAAGAGGGGCGCAGGAGGAGGTTTTCGTGCAGGCTTTCCAATGAGCTGGCAAATAGCACAGTTTCTCAAGTACTCAGTCACGGTATCCTTCATCTTGGGCCAGAAGAAATATCGGGCTAATTTTACTAGAGTCTTTCTTATTCCCAAATGTCCGCCCATGGGGCTAGAATGTGCCACTTCCAACGCTAACTCCCGATATCGGACAGGTAAAACCAAAAGCTGTTTTGGCTTGAGACATGAATTAACTGAAGTCGACGGAAATTTCTTCATCAGAATACCGTCAGAGTATTAAAAACATTCTTCCTTACACGCAGCTTCAATCTCAGTAAGCGCTTGATCCCTTGTCTTCAAGCTGTTCTTTCACTAAATTTTCCTGTTTAAAGTCGTTACTCCGTAATGGGGCAAAATCTACCACTTGGGATTTTGGAGGCTGTTTTTCGACTTTGGATTGATTATCGGCACTGAACAGAGCATCCGAACCCCAATCTGAGGGTTCATCAGGAGTAGGCAGTGGTTCCAAATTTTTAGCCATAGCCCTTGTTATAGCTGTAAGAGGGAATAGACGAGGACCTTCCTTACACCCTTCAATGGCGTAATTCTCACCAGAGAACTTCTCTATAACATAAGGTTCTCGGCAAATTTCTCCTCTTCCTAAATCATTACCCACCAATAGATCCACACTCTTAATGGGAAAATCAGTATCAGAAAGGCCCACAACAGCTTCACCTGGATATAAATCTTCGTTCACATACACCTTATGAAGGGGTACTCTTGTGATGGTGCCACCGTAACCTTCTAGCAGAACATCCAGATTAATATAGGTGTCATCATTTAGAGGAAGTACTCTTTTTCTCATTAAGGTCAGGTAGCTTCCCATATCCCAATAGGATACTATGTCCACCATCTGGTCCTCTGTAATTCCAGCCTTACCCTTAAAAAAGTAAGGCAACATGGCTTCCAATATTTGGTCAGTGAACATCTCAGAGGGAATTAGACACTTCGACTTGGAGATCTGATCCACTAAAGCTCGCTCTTTCTGGGGGCTCCCCTCTGTCTTCGACTTGGAAGACGTCATCTGTACAGGTAATGTTTTCGAACCTGACCGCCTATGGTCTCGATTCAATTGGAAACATGAACGTCTCCAGTGGCCTGATTTCTGACAATAAGAGCAAGTTGGGCCTCTTGATGTATCTTTCTCATAAGATGGTCTTTCTTTACCATTACTATGGACGACACTCGAGTAGGCTTTTGCTGAATGAGGAGGAGAGGTCTGCTGATCCGTTTTCCTAGGAGAGAAAGGCTGACTCTTAGAAGAACATAATCTGGCTTTCTCTCTAGACCCTTTTTCCTTTGTCAATTGAGAGGTTATCTCGAAGTGATCAGCTAGAGAAGCAGAGGCCAACACATCTGCAGTCTGGTGTTTGATGACAAAGGAGCGTACATCGCCCGTCAGAGTTCTGAAATTCTTCTTGTAAGTTCAACTGTATCAGACGCTCCATAGTATCACACCCAGATGACCTCAGCCATCGCTCTAGAGCCACCTTCTTTTGCCGGGCAAATTCTACCCAGGTTTGGCTGGGCAGTCTTCGTAGAGAGCGGAAGGTGCGCTGATAACTTACAGGAAGTAAGTCATACTCCTTTAAAATGATCTTCTTAACTGCCTCGTAATCTGCATACTTGTCATACGGGAGAGCTGCAGTACATGATTGAGCCTTACCCTTAAGTGTGGTGTGAAGTAAGGTAGCCCATTGTTCACGAGGCCATCTCATCCCTCGTGCCTGATTCTCAAATGTGTCGAAGTAAGTGTCCATGCCTGTTTCACAAAACCTGGGCACTAATGAGGCAGCCCTGTACAGGTCAAAGGTAAAGGTTGGAGTAGCAGACGACTTACTCTTTTCCTCCTCTTTTTGCCTCTCGAATCTGATGTTTTCCCTCTCGAACTCTTCTTTATACAGCAGGCACTGGGATTCCAGTTGCTCTGTTTGCAACTTTATAAGGTGTTCCAGGTGTTGAAAGTGTTCGAGTGAGAATTTGTATTTTTATATTATTAGATTAAACCAAGTTGCACTATAGCTCATTCTAGCTCAATACATAGTCAATACCAAATTCATTATATTAGACCATAGTGTAATTACTAGTGAGAGTCTGGTGCTATTTTGAATTTGTATTTTTATATTATTAGATTAAACCTAGTTGTACTATTGCTCACTCTAGGTCAATACATAGACTATACCAAATTCATTATATTAGACCTTAGTGCAATTACAAGTGAGAGTCTTGTGCTATTTTTAATTTGTATTTGTATATTATTAGTTTATACCTAGTTGTACTTTAGCTCATTCCAGCACAACACATAGACAACACCAACTCCATTATGTGTATTAGTGACTATACTCTATATGCCCAAAATGCTATAGCTATATACTTGTCCAAACTTCCCACCACTACAGATATCAGTACTAGAACTCAACACACAACTCAGGATATAAATAACCATAATTTAAACCTAGAAGATGATTGATCACGTTGACCCTGATCTAAACCTTCATAATCTGACACCCAATCAAAACCTATTGGAAAGTAACTGCCTTTATTACACAGCATCACAAGCCAGCACTATCCTAAACAATGATAAAAGTCTATCAGTACTTAACTACAACATCAGGTCCTTAAGCAAACACTATGATGACCTCCTGGCACTCCTTGAATCACTAAAGACACCCTTCTTCTGCATTATTCTTACTGAGACCTGGCTTAAGCAGGACACAATAGATATCTACCCTCTACCAGAATACACAGCAATCCACAACTGCAGACCATACCAAGTTGGGGGTGGTATTGCAATCTATTACTCTAACCAATTATCTTGTATTAGCACCACTTGCTTTAGTGATGAATATGGAGAATACATTTTTGCTAATTTTACTGTAAAAAACCTTAAGACGCCTATAACAATCGGTGCCATTTACCGGATACCCCACACAAACATCCCAAATTTCAGTGAGAAATTAAAGGCACTAATAACAAACAGACAAATGAATAAGCACCACCTTCTCTTAGCTGGAGACTTCAACATCAACCTTGGCCTACTAGATGATCAGCCTGTAACTGATTTCATCAACAATATGAACAACACACTTCTCATACCAACAATAACTAAACCAACTAGGCTCACTGAAACAAGTGCAACCATAATAGACCACATATGGACCAATATACTAGCCCCCCTTAAATCAGGGATAATCACAGATAGCACTACAGACCACTACCCTACCTTCCTCTTGACAAACATTAGTAAACCACCACTTGAATACAACAAAGTTTCATTTAGACTCCATGATGATGCCTCAATAAGGAAGTTCACAGCTGACCTAGAGACTGTTGACTGGCCTACAGAATTCTCCAAGGCCAATGGTATTGATGACTGGACAGACATTTTTCTTAACAAATTACTTAGACTATACAACATTGTCCTATAAAAACGAAACAGATCACAAACAAACGGCTTAGTTGCCCATGGCTAACCAGCACCATTCTGAAATCCATTGATAAGAAACACCAATATGAAAAGCAATATAGACAGGGCTTAATACACAAAGATATTCTTAAACACTATTCATCAGTCCTCACCAAAGTAATAAAGAAAGCCAAACAACTATACTACTCCAGTAGATTCACTGACACAAGAGGAGATATAAAAAAGACCTGGAAAACACTCTCAGATTCTAGGGACCCACAAACTGAAAAAAAACAAGAATATTGTCCTAACTAAACCTAATGAAACACCACTGCATCCCACTGACACAGCTAACAAGATAAACGACTTCTTCTCAACCATAGGTTCTAATCTCGCCAATAAAATCCCACGTACCAATGCCCATGCCGGGGACTACCTAGATGGGAATTTCCCAAATTCCTTCTATCTTGCTCCAACTGAGCCCACGGAAGTCAGCGAGATTATAAAGTCACTTAAAAATAACTCAGGGAATCTGTCTCATGTCCCACCATTATTGTACAAGACAGCGGCCCATGTCCTTTCGCATGCTATCTCATTACTTTTTAACAAGTCACTAGAAACTAGCACCTTCCCAAAACTACTCAAGACGGCAAGGGTTACACCAATACATAAAGGTGGTGACCCTACAGATTTAAACAACTATAGGCCAATATCAAACTTACCATTGCTATCCAAAATCTTTGAGAAACTCGTGCACAGGAGACTATTGGTATAAACCTTGGTAATAAATACCGACAAGTTGGTTTAGAAAGACACGTAAGCAAACACTATAACATATTTATTAGAAAACGTTTCGGTCCTGGGACCTTGATCACTTCTAACATACAGAGGTAGAAAGACATTATATATAGGCAGAGAGTGAGGTGTGATGCACGTGACCTGAGGAATGTCATAAGAACATAAGAATGGAGGAACACTGTAGAAGGCTTACTGGCCCATGCGAGGCAGGTCCTTATCAAAAACAACTTCTGCCTATGATGAGGACGGGTAGACGATGAAATCATGTGACTCCTGTGTTGTTGGGTTGGTGCTGCTTAAGTATCATGTATGCCAATGTTTTTGAAATTTTGTAGTTTCCAGTGTTGCGTTCTATAGTGTCGGTGACGGCGATTAGTGAGGCTTCTAGGCACCGTCGGCGTCTGAGGTCTGGTTCGGTGAGAACGAGTTGTGCCTCATTCCATTTCATCAAATGCCCCGTGGAGTCTCTGTGGAGGACACATGCGTACCTTACATCGTCTCTGTTAGAGGCATTTCGATGCTCATTCAGGCGGACTGCAAGATCTCTGCCTGTCTCGCCTACATATTTCTTGGGACAGAACCCACAGGGGATAGTGTAGACGCCTGCTGTAGAAGGTAGAGGTGTGGGGCTGCGTTTCGTAGTGAGGTCTTTGATAGATGATGTGTTTATGGTGGAAACGTTGATGTTACTCATAGCAAGTGCCCTGCGAGTATTCGTGGCAACATCGCCACATGGGAGTACTATGAACTGTTTAGGGGGCTGTTCCATGGGCGGTTTGTTGAGGATAGCTTGTGCCTTGAGTCTGCAATCTCGGATGAAGAAAGATGGGAACTGAAGACGTGTAAAGGCTTGTGTTATGTAAGTGCATTCTTCTTCTAGAAAACAAGGGCTGGAGATGCGAAGAGCTCTCAAGAAGAAGCCAATGAGGACTCCTCTCTTAGTGCGGGTGTCTTGGTGTGAATGAAAGTGTATAAGATCGTCCTTGTTGGTAGGTTTTCTATACACTTTGAAGAGAAGTTTGTCACTGTCGGGAGATCTGCACAGTAGAACGTCAAGGAAAGGAAATTTGCCATCATTTTCGAGTTCAAGTATAAACTTTATTGATGGTTCAACTGCATTGATCTTGTTGAGAAGGGCCTGGATATTGAGACGTCTCGGATAGAAAACCAATATATCATCAACGTATCTTAGCCAGGTAACGGTGTTGGGGATGAGGGTGCTGAATTTCTCTGTCTCCAAGTTTTCCATGAAGAGGTTGGCAAGCACAGCACTGAGCGGGCTGCCCATTGCCATCCCAAAGCATTGTTTGTAACAGTTGTCCTGATACTTGAAGAAGTTGAAATTAACACAAAGTTCCACTAGACTGATGAAATCTAGAAGAGGTAAAGGGAGGTCGTGGTTTTCAGTGAGCCTCTGTCTCAGAATGTTGATTGCAGCGTCAGTAGGAACGTTGGTAAAGAGGGCTGTGACATCGAAGGAAGCAATGCTTTTATTTTTGACATTCAGGTTGAAAATTCGGGAGAGAAGGTCACCTGAGTGTTTGAGGTGGGCTTGACTGATGGTGCCCAGAAGCGCTGAAAGGTATTTGGCAAGGTGGCCAGCTAGTCTGTGTGGTGCACTCCCTATGCCCGAAGTGATAGGCCGTAGTGGGATGCCAGGTTTGTATGTCTTAGGAAGACCATACAGGCGTGCTGGTTTCGGTTGACCTGGTAAAAGTTTAAGTAGTTTCTTGCCTTGTTCTGATTTTCGTAAGATGCTACGAGCCTTTTGAAGGAAAGTCTGGGTACTTTGAAGTAGCACTGATTCCGATACAGGCTGGTATGTGTTGGCATCGTTGAGAAGATTTAAGACTTTATTGTTGTAGTCGACAGTGTTGAGTAACACCACACCACCTCCTTTGTCAGCGGTTGTAATGACGATATCATCGTTGTTGGCCAAGTTCCTGAGTGCTTGGATGTATCTTCTGGGA
This sequence comes from Cherax quadricarinatus, assembly GCF_038502225.1. Lineage (NCBI taxonomy): Eukaryota > Metazoa > Arthropoda > Malacostraca > Decapoda > Parastacidae > Cherax > Cherax quadricarinatus. The sequence goes on from NC_091297.1 coordinate 62,939,862, forward strand.
ATGACCAGTCTTGAAGGCTCAGTAGCTGCAGCAGTGATAATTCCTTGAACAAAGCCCTTTTGAAACTCGGAGTCTCCAAAAGGTTGGTTCTTGGTTACCATATCCACCAGATTATGTTTCTTGTTGATGCCAGTTGTAAACTTGAGCCCTAGGCTGAGGGCTTCTGTCTCGGTGACGGTTAGTGTATAGAAAGATAAGTTATTTATGATTTCTGGTCGTCCCATTTCGCTCCATTTGCTGTGGGAGCACAGGTCTTGTAGTTTTCGTGATAGCTTCAATTTTTGTTGGATGTTGGCAGTGGTAACTTGGCTGAATATATATTCTGCAGTCCTTCTGTCAGGAGTAGGAAGTGAAGCACGAATCTGAGCGGCACGTAATAGTTATAGTGTTTGCTTACGTGTCTTTCTAAACCAACAGGAGACTATTCATTTATAACGGCACAAAACATACTCATCCCCTGCCAATTTGGATTCAGGAAAAATAAAAGCACTAACGATGCAATCATAAAAATGCTAGATCTGCTTTACACAGCATTGGAAAATAAGGAATATCCACTAGGAATTTTTATTGACCTAAGAAAAGCTTTTGACACAGTAGACAACGGCATCCTACTCCACAAACTTGACCATTATGGTACAAGAGGCCATGCGCTTGCATATTTCAAATCTTATCTTACTAATAGGTATCAGTATGTCACCATTAAAGACACAGCATCAACAACACAGCCACTTGATACTGGAGTTCCGCAGGAAAGTGTCCTTGGTCCCCTGCTCCTCCTCATATACATCAATGATCTTCCAAACGTATCTCAACACCTGAACCTCATTCTCTTTGCTGACGACACGACTTATGTCATCTCTCACCCTAATCTTGCCACCCTCAGCACCATTGTTAACAAGGAGCTGATCAAAATATCGACCTGGATGACAGCCAATAAACTTACGCTTAACACTGACAAAACCTACTACATTATGTTTGGTAGCAGAGCAGGAGATGCGCAAATTAACATTAAGATCGACAACACTCTAATTGCCAGGCATAATGAGGGCAAATTCCTAGGCCTATACCTCGACAACAACCTGAACTTCAGCACCCATATCCAACACATAACCAAAAAAGTATCCAAAACAGTTGGGATCCTCTCCAAGATACGATACTACGTGCCGCAAACTGCCCTTCTCACACTATACTTATATATCCATACCTCACCTATGCTATCTGTGCTTGGGGTTCAACTGCAGCAACACACCTAAAGCCAATAGTAACCCAACAAAAAGCCACAGTAAGAATAATCACTAAATCCCATTACTGGCAACACACCCCCCCCCACTCTTCATAGATCTAAACTTACTTCCTGTTCAGAACATCCACACTTACTACTGTGCAATCTACATCTACAGGACCTTAATTCCAATATTAACCTTGACCTAAAACGCTTTCTTGATAGTTGTGACAGAACCCACAGGCACAACACCAGACACAAACATCTCTATGACATTCCCCGTGTCCGTGTCCGACTAAACCTTTACAAAAATTCAATGTATGTCAAAGGCCCTAAAATCTGGAACACCCTACCTGAGAACTCTAGAACTGCAGACACATTCATCACCTTCAAAACTACCATCAGAAAACATCTTATCTCCCTGATACACCCTGATAACTAATTAGACAAATACCACCTGGTGGTTAACACTTACACTCACTCACCCATTTGACCATAAACAGAAATATCAATCTCAATCTCAAAATAATGAATCTTAACTAGTCATAAGTTGGCCTGTGATACTCCAATACTGAAACTATGTATAGTGCCAAAACAAAAGCATTCACATTGCTAAACTCACAAACTAGTATTTAGTCACTTAGCCATAATACCAACTTACCTCATAATTTTGTAATATTTTAAACTTAAGATTTAATCTAATTCTGCCCGAAATGCCTAGCCATGCTAGGTGTTCTAGTGGTACACTCTGTAATTATTATTTTACTACATGTAAACCACACAATAACCAAATTCTGTAAACTCAGCATTGTAATCCTTATAGAGAATAAACTTTGAAAGGTACTGTAGGAGCGGGAGGAGTTTGTCCCTCTAGTCTAGGGCATAGGCGAAGCTTGGAACGAGCTCCACCCCCGTTCGCCCCCACATGACCAGGGCTAGCCAATGGGCTCTCATTACACGAATCAGGTGGCACGTTGTCCCGAGACATAGCCTCTGCTCCCAAAGTGAGGCCTTCAAATGAAGTCATCAAATGAGCTACTCCTAGGAACAAAGATTCCTCCGAGGGTGTCTGGTCATGCAAGTCCAACCTCGAGACAGTGTCAGAGGGCTTAGTAAACAATATGTTCTGTATTATAGAACGGACGGTACTCACTGTATAACGATTGTTATAGGAAACTCCCAAATATCTAGCCACTTGCCAGCATTGTTGTAGTGGTAAAGTCTTCAGCATATCTGGAGTCAAGTCCTTCACCAACTGTGATATGTCACGGTCCATGGTCAAGAAGTTCAAAGCTCCTGGACAGGCCCCCACTTGTTACGGTTTGAATCTTAATCTTTAGCCAGGTTAGTGCACTCCGTAACAACACACTTCATAGAATGAGAGGATATGGTTCCAAACTTAGAAATGTAAGGCACAAATAATAGTTACTCAGTCTTTTCTAGTTTCTTTTTATTTAAAAGCTTAAATACTTTTTAGATATTCATAAATATCTATTAATATCACTTTGTCAGAAACTTTCCTTCACACAAGAGAACTCTTAAATAGAATGTACATCATAGACCCCCTCTGGGTCTATATATACTATATACTTGTTAACGATCAGAGGAATATTACTGCTTCCTCAATAGTAACATTACTTGTACGCAAGTACATACATTGAGAATTAACATTTTCACTGAGTAACTCCCTGGCATAAGGAATATATCACAAAGTTCTAAGCTTGACACTGGTCGTCACATCGTAAACTGAAGGTAACAGTATATAATTGTCCGCAGACTTCGCAATAAACCACAAGCTGGTTCAGGAGTTTCTATAACACACTTCTCTGTCCAAGTGAGAATAAGGTGGAGTACTGGAGGGGTAGCTCAGTCAATGCACACTGAGTCGGCAGAGAGAGCGATCTGAATTAACACAGTTAATCCCTAACTGACATCAACTCGCCAAAGGGGAGAGGGAATAGTAGTCTAAACTACCCTCCAAGAACATACCTTGTTTCAACTCTTAGCCAGCTGTTACCTACCTACCCAACACATTACTCAAAATACATAAATATATATATATACACATCATACCCGGGTATATTCCTAAATCAGATAATATTATAAACTAGTGGAATCTTTAATTTAGCTAATATTAAAGAAACCCCGAGTATAATATTAAGTGGATAATACATATAAATTAATCTCATTATGACCTTGGTCATAACACAGGCCTTCTCATTATTTCTGTTGCCCTTGGGTACAAACCTCTCCTCTGCTTCCTTGCATATTGTTGTCACATATTCCATCACATCATTTGCTGATTTTCCTGCCAATTCTCTTTTCCACTGAGCCTCGTGTAGGAAGTTCCTCATGCCTATATAGACCCCTCTTATGTAGTTTGGCTTCATTCGTCCTGCCCTTCCTGCTTCCCTCTCCACTTGTAACTATACTATGTATTCGAAGCTCAGGACTACGTGATCACTAGCTGTGTGTATGTGTGTACTCACCTAATTGTACTCACCTAATTGTGGTTACAGGGGACGAATCATAGCTCCTGGTCCTGCGTTTTCACTGGTCGCCACTAGGTCACTCTCCCTGTTCCGAAAGCTTTGTCATACCTCTTCTTAAAGCTGTGTATGGGTCCTGCCTCCACTACTCACTATCCGGACTATTCTACTTCTGACAATTCTATGACTGAAGAAATACTTATTAATATCCCTGTGACTCATCTGAGTCTTCAGCTTCCAATTGTGACCCTTTAGTATGTGTCCCATGTCCGGAACATCCTGTCTCTGTCCACCTTGTCGATTCCTTTCAGTATCTCATATGTCGTTATCATGTCCCCCCTCTCTCCCTCCTGTCCTCCAGTGTCATCAGGTCGACTTCCTCTAACCTTTCATCGTAGGACATACCCCTTAGCTCCGGGACTAGTCTAACTGCAAACCTTTGCACTTTCTCTAATTACCTGACCAGGCGAAGGGATTTCAAACTATGAGCCAGACGAACAAAGTGTGTAGAGTAATGAACGCCTCCTAACTGAGATGTCGGAATGCTGTTCTTAGGTTTCCTTGTCGCATATATGCTGCAGCAGTCATTTGGTTGATATGTGTACTCACCTATTTGTACTCACCTATTTGTGGTTGCAGGGGTCGAGTCTTAGCTCCTGGCCCCGCCTCTTCACCGGTTGCTACTGGGCCCTCTCTCTCCCCGCTCCATGAGCTTTATCAAACCTCGTCTTAAAACTGTGTATGGTTCCTGCCTCCACTACGTCATTTTCTAGGCTATTCCACTGCCTTACAACTCTATGACTGAAGAAATACTTCCTAATATCTCTCAGACTCATTTGTGTCTTCAACTTCCAATTGTGGCCTCTTGTTTCTGTGTCCCCTCCCTGGAACATCCTGTCTTTGTCCACCTTGTCTATTCCACGCAGTATTTTATATGTCGTTATCATGTCTCCCCTGACCCTCCTGTCCTCCAGTGTCGTCAGGCCGATTTCCCTTAATCTTTCTTCATAGGACATTCCCCTTAGCTCTGGAACTAACCTTGTGGCAAACCTTTGTACTTTCTCTAGTTTCTTGACGTGCTTTATCAAGTGCGGGTTCCAAACAGGTGCTGCATACTCCAGTATGGGCCTGACATACACGGTGTACAGTGTCTTGAACGATTTCTTACTAAGGTATCGGAATGGTGTTCTCAGGTTTGCCAGGCGCCCATATGCTGCAGCAGTTATCTGATTGATGTGTGCTTCCGGAGACATGCTCGGTGTTATACTCACCCCAAGATCTTTCTCCTTGAGTGAGGTTTTCAGTTTTTGGCCACCTAGCCTATACTCTGTCTGTGGTCTTCTGTGCCCTTCCCCTATCTTCATGACTTTGCATTTGGCAGGATTAAATTCGAGAAGCCATTTGCTGGACCAGGTGTCCAGTCTGTCCAGGTCTCTTTGAAGTCCTGCCTGGTCCTCATCAGATTTAATTCTCCTCATTAACTTCACATCATCTGCAAACAGGGACACTTCTGAGTCTAACCCTTCCATCATGTCGTTCACATATACCAAAAATAGCACTGGTCCTAGGACCGACCCCTGTGGGACCCCGCTCGTCACAGGTGCCCACTGCGATACATCATTACGTACCATGACTCGTTGTTGCCTCCCTGTCAGGTATTCTCTGATCCATTGCAATGCCCTTCCTGTTACATGCGCTTGATGCTCTAGCTTCTGCACTAATCTCTTGTGAGGAACTGTGTCAAAGGCCTTCTTGCAGTCCAAGTGTGTGTGTGTGTGTGTGTGTGTGTGTGTGTGTGTGTGTGTGTGTGTGTACTCACCTAGTTGTACTCACCTAGTTGAGGTTGCGGGGGTCGAGTCCGAGCTCCTGGCCCCGCCTCTTCACTGATCGCTACTAGGTCACTCTCCCTGAGCCGTGAGCTTTATCATACCTCTGCTTAAAGCTATGTATGGATCCTGCCTCCACTACATCGCTTCCCAAACTATTCCACTTACTGACTACTCTGTGGCTGAAGAAATACTTCCTA
>NC_091297.1:62950598-62988511 GCF_038502225.1 Cherax quadricarinatus
GGTGGCTATGGAGTGAGGTTCATTTCTATTTCCTTTTTTGGTTGATATGTGGTGACAGAGGTTGAGAGGTTTCTGTAAGCATTTGTGTTTGACGTTCCCCCAAAGGCTGAGCTTTCCTGTCTGTCGTTGCCTGTCCTGTCTCTTTTTCCTTCCACTGGTTCTGTCTTCCTCTCACTTTCAGTTGTTCCCTTTCCTTTCGTGTTCTGTCTCGATTAAGGAACACTTTTTGATAATCTGGAGTGTCCTTTAACAGTGGTTTCTGTTGTAGTATCCTGTTCTGTACCACATCTGTCTTGAATGTCAATCTGGTTGGTCGATTTTTTTCCCTCGAATACCCCCCCCCCCCAAGTCTGTGAAAATTTTCTACTTGAGACATGTCCCTCTCTCCTGTTATTGCAATGTTCTTAATCTCTGTTTTCTCACAATGCTTTCTTTCATCATAGGTCTGCCCTTCAGCCTCCTGAAGCCCATGAATAATTATTGACCTCTCCCTCTCCTCTTCCCATTTCTTTTCCCTCTGTATCTCTGGATCTGATTTAAGCATTTCCTCTGCTGTTTCCCTAATCATCTCCCAGGCACAATGATGGCCTGATATTACTGCTGCAAAAGACTGCTTAGATCCATCCCCTCCTTCAGTCCTTTCACTGCCTGCTGATGTTCCTATTTCAGTCATCTTGCTCCTTTCGGACCTCATCTTTAGATCCTGCTTCAGCATATCCATTTCTTCCTCCAATCTCTGTATCTTTGCCTCAGCTACTACAGCTCGTGATTCCCATTTCTTGCTCTCTGCAGATATTTACTCAAACATGTTATTGCAAAGCTCGTTTAACCTTTTCTCCCATTGTTGTTCCAGTTTATTCTTGAGCCGTTCTACCCATTCTTTCTTTTCCGACCAGCCATCACTGGTTCCCTTGCCTTTACGTCCTCCCTTTTGAGATCCCATTTTGTTTTTATCCTGTTGGGATGTTCTAGCTGCTTCAGCTTTTCTTAAAAATGTGTGTGTGTGGTGGGGGGATTTATGAGCTAATGTGTTAGGTTAGGTTTGTGTATGTGTGTGTATGTGTGTGTGTGTGTGTGTGTGTGTGTGTGTGTGTGTGTGTGTGTGTGTGTGTGTGTGTGTGTGTGTGTGTGTGTGTGTGTGTGTGTGTGTGTCTGTGTGTGTATGTGTATGTGTTGATAAATTAGACACATGTGCAACTCTTGGGTATCTTTATTGAGGAAACGTTTCGCCACATAGTGGCTTCATCAGTCCATACAAAGGAGAATCTTGAAGAACAGGAGGAGAATGAGGTAATCAGTCCCTCAACCTTGAGTCGATGTGGTCAGTCCATCAATCTTGAATAGAATACGGCATACGTGCTGAGAAGGAGTTTATAAACCATTGGCAGGAGAGGTGCAGCAGTCATAGGTCGTGTAACATTTGTGTATGTGTGTGTATGTTGTGTATGTGTGTGTATGTGTATGTGTGTGTATGTGTATGTGTGTGTGTATGGGTGTGTATGTGTGAGTATGTGTGTGTATGGGTGTATGTGTGTGTGTGCGCGTGTGCATGCGCACGCGCTTTTGCCTTAGTCTAAAAAAAAGGGGAGGGGGGTTCATATATCACACTGAGCTACGCTACTCTTTTGAAGATTATAGAATTATTTCACAATCAATTCCTTATTAATATACACTAATATATACTACTATAATATTTACTGTGTACACTTGTTTGTGTGTGTGTATTTACTAGCTTGTCGTTCTTTGAAAAAGAGGGGGGGGGGTTCACGTTAACACACTATTGCTGTTGTTCTTGGTTCACCGGTACTCTCCCGGCCCGGGTCTTTGTTGTTCTTGGTTCACCGGTACTCTCCCGGCCCGGGTCTTTGTTGTTCTTGGTTCACCAGTACTCTCCCGGCCCGGATCGTTGTTGTTCTTGGTTCACCGGTACTCTCCCTGCCCGGGTCTTCGTTGTTCTTGGTTCACCGGTACTCTCCCGGCCCGGGTCTTTGTTGTTCTTGGTTCACCGGTACTCTCCCTGCCCGGATCTTTGTTGTTCTTGTTTCACCGGTACTCTCCCGGCCCGGGTCTTTGTTGTTCTTGGTTCACCGGTACTCTCCCTGCCCGGGTCTTTGTTGTTCTTGGTTCACCAGTACTCTCCCGGCCCGGATCTTTGTTGTTCTTGGTTCACTGGTACTCTCCCGGCCCGGGTCTTTGTTGTTCTTGGTTCACCAGTACTCTCCCGGCCCGGATCTTTGTTGTTCTTGGTTCACCGGTACTCTCCCTGCCCGGGTCTTTGTTGTTCTTGTTTCACCGGTACTCTCCCTGCCCGGATCTTTGTTGTTCTTGGTTCACCGGTACTCTCCCGGCTCGGGTCTTTGTTGTTCTTGGTTCACCAGTACTCTCCCGCCCGGGTCTTTGTTGTTCTTGGTTCACCGGTACTCTCCCTGCCCGGATCTTTGTTGTTCTTGGTTCACCGGTACTCTCCCGGCCCGGGTCTTTGTTGTTTTTGGTTCATCTTTGTTGTTTTGTTGTCCCGGCCCGGGTCTTTGTTGTTTTTGGTTCACCGGTACTCTCCCTGCCCGTATCTTTGTTGTTCTTGGTTCACCGGTACTCTCCCTGCCCGGGTCTTTGTTGTTCTTGGTTCACCGGTACTCTCCCGGCCCGAATCTTTGTTGTTCTTGGTTCACCGGTACTCTCCCGGCCCAAATCTTTGTTGTTCTTGGTTCACCGGTACTCTCCCGGCCCGGGTCTTTGTTGTTCTTGGTTCACCGGTACTCTCCCGGCCCGGGTCTTTGTTGTTCTTGGTTCACCGGTACTCTCCCGGCCCGGGTCTTTGTTGTTCTTGGTTCACCGGTACTCTCCCGGCCCGGGTCTTTGTTGTTCTTGGTTCACCGGTACTCTCCCGGCCCGGGTCTTTGTTGTTCTTGGTTCACCGGTACTCTCCCGGCCCGGGTCTTTGTTGTTCTTGGTTCACCAGTACTCTCCCGGCCCGGGTCTTTGTTGTTCTTGGTTCACCGGTACTCTCCCGGCCCGGATCTTTGTTGTTCTTGGTTCACCGGTACTCTCCCGGCCCGGGTCTTTGTTGTTCTTGGTTCACCAGTACTCTCCCGGCCCGGATCTTTGTTGTTCTTGGTTCACCGGTACTCTCCCGGCCCGGGTCTTTGTTGTTCTTGGTTCACCGGTACTCTCCCGGCCCAAATCTTTGTTGTTCTTGGTTCACCGGTACTCTCCCGGCCCGGGTCTTTGTTGTTCTTGGTTCACCAGTACTCTCCCGGCCCGGGTCTTTGTTGTTCTTGGTTCACCGGTACTCTCTCTGCCCGGATCTTTGTTGTTCTTGGTTCACCGGTACTCTCCCGGCCCGGGTTTTTGTTGATCTTAGTTCACCGGTACTCTCCCTGCCCGGGTCTTTGTTGTTCTTGGTTCACCGGTACTCTCCCGGCCCGGGTCTTTGTTGTTCTTGGTTCACGGGTACGCTCCCTGCCCGGATCTTTGTTGTTCTTGGTTCACCAGTACTCTCCCGGCCCGGATCTTTGTTGTTTTTGGTTCACCGGTACTCTCCCTGCCCGGATCTTTGTTGTTCTTGGTTCACCGGTACTCTCCCGGCCCGGGTCTTTGTTGTTCTTAGTTCACCGGTACTCTCCCTGCCCGGGTCTTTGTTGTTCTTGGTTCACCGGTACTCTCCCGGCCCGGGTCTTTGTTGTTCTTGGTTCACCGGTACTCTCCCGGCCCGGGTCTTTGTTGTTCTTGGTTCACCGGTACTCTCCCGGCCCGGGTCTTTGTTGTTCTTGGTTCACCGGTACTCTCCCGGCCCGGGTCTTTGTTGTTCTTGGTTCACCGGTACTCTCCCGGCCCGGGTCTTTGTTGTTCTTGGTTCACCGGTACTCTCCCGGCCTGGGTCTTTGTTGTTCTTGGTTCACCGGTACTCTCCCGGCCCGGATCTTTGTTGTTCTTGGTTCACTGGTACTCTCCCGGCCCGGATCTTTGTTGTTCTTGGTTCACCGGTACTCTCCCGGCCCGGATCTTTGTTGTTCTTGGTTCACTGGTACTCTCCCGGCCCGGGTCTTTGTTGTTCTTGGTTCACCGGTACTCTCCCGGCCCGGGTCTTTGTTGTTCTTGGTTCACCGGTACTCTCCCGGCCCGGATCTTTGTTGTTCTTGGTTCACCGGTACTCTCCCGGCCCGGGTCTTTGTTGTTCTTGGTTCACCGGTACTCTCCCGGCCCGGGTCTTTGTTGTTCTTGGTTCACCGGTACTCTCCCGGCCCGGGTCTTTGTTGTTCTTGGTTCACTGGTACTCTCCCGGCCCGGGTCTTTGTTGTTCTTGGTTCACCGGTACTCTCCCGGCCCGGGTCTTTGTTGTTCTTGGTTCACCGGTACTCTCCCGGCCCGGGTCTTTGTTGTTCTTGGTTCACCGGTACTCTCCCGGCCCGGATCTTTGTTGTTCTTGGTTCACAGGTACTCTCCCGGCCCGGATCTTTGTTGTTCTTGGTTCACCGGTACTCTCCCGGCCCGGGTCTGTTGTTCTTGGATGTACTCTTTTGGTGGATCACCGGTACTCTCCCGGCCCGGGTCTTTGTTGTTCTTGTTGTTCTTGGATCACCGGTACTCTCCCGGCCCGGGTCTTTGTTGTTCTTGGTTCACCGGTACTCTCCCGGCCCGGATCTTTGTTGTTCTTGGTTCACCGGTACTCTCCCGGCCCGGGTCTTTGTTGTTCTTGGTTCACCGGTACTCTCCCGGCCCGGATCTTTGTTGTTCTTGGTTCACCGGTACTCTCCCGGCCCGGGTCTTTGTTGTTCTTGGTTCACCGGTACTCTCCCGGCCCGGATCTTTGTTGTTCTTGGTTCACCGGTACTCTCCCGGCCCGGGTCTTTGTTGTTCTTGGTTCACCGGTACTCTCCCGGCCCGGGTCTTTGTTGTTCTTGGTTCACCGGTACTCTCCCGGCCCAAATCTTTGTTGTTCTTGGATCACTGGTACTCTCCCGGCCCGGGTCTTTGTTGTTCTTGGATCACTGGTACTCTCCCGGCCCGGGTCTTTGTTGTTCTTGGATCACCGGTACTCTCCCGGCCCGGGTCTTTGTTGTTCTTGGATCACCGGTACTCTCCCGGCCCGGGTCTTTGTTGTTCTTGGATCACCGGCCCAAATCTTTGTTGTTCTTGGTTCACCGGTACTCTCCCGGCCCGGGTCTTTGTTGTTCTTGGTTCACCGGTACTCTCCCGGCCCGGGTCTTTGTTGTTCTTGGTTCACCGGTACTCTCTTTGTTGTTCTGCCCAGATCTTTGTTGTTCTTGGTTCACCGGTACTCTCCCGGCCCGGGTACTCTTCTTTGTTGTTCTTGGTTCACCGGTACTCTCCCGGCCCGGATCTTTGTTGTTCTTGGTTCACCGGTACTCTCCCGGCCCGGGTCTTTGTTGTTCTTGGTTCACCGGTACTCTCCCGGCCAGGATCTTTGTTGTTCTTGGTTCACTGGTACTCTCCCGGCCCGGATCTTTGTTGTTCTTGGTTCACCGGTACTCTCCCGGCCCGGATCTTTGTTGTTCTTGGTTCACCGGTACTCTCCCGGCCCGGGTCTTTGTTGTTCTTGGTTCACCGGTACTCTCCCGGCCCGGATCTTTGTTGTTCTTGGTTCACCGGTACTCTCCCGGCCCGGGTCTTTGTTGTTCTTGGTTCACCGGTACTCTCCCGGCCCGGGTCTTTGTTGTTCTTGGTTCACCGGTACTCTCCCGGCCCGGGTCTTTGTTGTTCTTGGTTCACCGGTACTCTCCCGGCCCGGGTCTTTGTTGTTCTTGGTTCACCGGTACTCTCCCGGCCCGGGTCTTTGTTGTTCTTGGTTCACCGGTACTCTCCCGGCCCGGGTCTTTGTTGTTCTTGGTTCACCGGTACTCTCCCGGCCCGGGTCTTTGTTGTTCTTGGTTCACCGGTACTCTCCCGGCCCGGATCTTTGTTGTTCTTGGTTCACTGGTACTCTCCCGGCCGGGATCTTTGTTGTTCTTGGTTCACCGGTACTCTCCCGGCCCGGGTCTTTGTTGTTCTTGGTTCACCGGTACTCTCCCGGCCCGGGTCTTTGTTGTTCTTGGTTCACCGGTACTCTCCCGGCCCGGGTCTTTGTTGTTCTCCCGGTACTCCGGATCTTTGTTGTTCTTGGATCACCGGTACTCTCCCGGCCCGGGTCTTTGTTGTTCTTGGATCACCGGTACTCTCCCGGCCCGGGTCTTTGTTGTTCTTGGATCACTGGTACTCTCCCGGCCCGGGTCTTTGTTGTTCTTGGATCACTGGTACTTTCCCGGCCCGGGTCTTTGTTGTTCTTGGATCACCGGTACTCTCCCGGCCCGGGTCTTTGTTGTTCTTGGATCACCGGTACTCTCCCGGCCCGGGTCTTTGTTGTTCTTGGATCACCGGTACTCTCCCGGCCCGGATCTTTGTTGTTCTTGGATCACTGGTACTCTCCCGGCCCGGGTCTTTGTTGTTCTTGGATCACTGGTACTCTCCCGGCCCGGGTCTTTGTTGTTCTTGGATCACTGGTACTCTCCCGGCCCGGATCTTTGTTGTTGTTGGTTCACCGGTACTTTCCCGGCCCGGATCTTTGTTGGTTCTTGATTCACCGGTACTCTCCCGGCCCGGATCTTTGTTGTTCTTGGTTCACCGGTACTCTCCCGGCCCGGATCTTTGTTGTTCTTGGATCACCGGTACTTTCCCGGCCCGGATCTTTGTTGTTGTTGGTTCACCGGTACTTTCCCGGCCCGGATCTTTGTTGTTCTTGGATCACTGGTACTCTCCCGGCCCGGATCTTTGTTGTTCTTGGATCACTGGTACTCTCCCGGCCCGGGTCTTTGTTGTTCTTGGATCACTGGTACTTTCCCGGCCCGGATCTTTGTTGTTGTTGCTTCACCGGTACTTTCCCGGCCCGGATCTTTGTTGTTCTTGGTTCACCGGTACTCTCCCGGCCCGGATCTTTGTTGTTCTTGGTTCACCGGTACTCTCCCGGCCCGGATCTTTGTTGTTCTTGGTTCACCGGTACTCTCCCGGCCCGGATCTTTGTTGTTCTTGGTTCACCGGTACTCTCCCGGCCCGGATCTTTGCACACTAGGCTACGTTACTTTTTTGAAGATTATAGTATTATTTCTCACTCAATTCCTTATTAATATATACTTATATTTATTATAATAATAATTACTGGTGAACACGTGTGTTTGTATGTACGTACTTGTTTACTAGCTTGTCGCTGTCAGAAAGACGGGGGGGGGGGGGGGGTCACTAGGCTACACATCTCTTCTGAAGATATTTAGATAATTTACTAAACATTATCAGTGTTACCCCTATCTATCTATCTCCTGGCACTGAAAGTTAGGGAGAGAGTGATGGTATAACATACAACCAGCAGGGCGAGACACTGAGAGTTTAGACCCAAACCAAAAACTAACCAGACATAGACAAGTGATGTCTGCACAACAATGGAGGTTCCTGCTGGTGGCTGCTATCAACTCCTTCACTTTTGTAACTCCTACAGGAACTTTATCATGCATTCAAGTTTTTATTTTATTTTTCTTTTATGACTTGATATTCACTCTTTTGGTCATAACAAATCTGATGATATTAACTACATTCACATCACCAATAGCTGGGGATTGATCAATTTTTTCTTACTTTCAGTATTTACTTAATCACTCGTTTATGGCCTTATCACTACACTGCTGCTATAATCCACCAATATCTGTATTTGTTAATATTTCAGATCACACCGTGAACCCAATTAACTATGTTTGGATATTTTGTGTCAACACTGCAGCCAGCAGCCTCATCAGCTGACTGCTACCCTCCCTCACTCATCATTCATTCAAATTTAAATTGTAAATTTCTTGATCTTATCACATTATTCACACTCTTGAAAGCTGTTACACTCTTGTAGGTATGTTCACTGATTCACTCACGTACGATGACCGCTAATAATATCTTAGGACAGCCACTAGAACGCTAAATCCTGGGAGCACTATTTAGCGATACTGCTTCACGTGTGTGTGTGTGTGTGTGTGTGTGTGTGTGTGTGTGTGTGTGTGTGTGTGTTTGTTTGTGTGTATTTGTGTGTGTGTGTGTTTGTATTTGTGTGCGTGTGTGTGTGTGTGTGTGTATGTGTGTGTGTATGTGTGTGTGTGTGTGTGTGTATGTGTGTATGTGTGTGTGTGTGTTTGTTTGTGTGTATTTGTGTGTGTGTGTGTGTTTGTATTTGTGTGTGTGTGTGTGTGTGTGTGTGTGTGTGTGTGTGTGTGTGTGTGTGTGTGTGTGTGTGTGTGTGTGTTTGTATTTGTGTGTGTGTGTGTGTGTGTGTGTGTGTGTTTGTATTTGTGTGTGTGTGTGTGTGTTGTTGCTTATATCTTCGTCCTGGAAAATAGTTTTGGTCGTGTTGACACGTCTTCAGAATTTAACCTTACATCGAGATTTACAAAGTTGCCATTACTTGTATCAATTTGTAGGTGTGAGATTCCATTACATCATTTTCTGGATCCCATTACAGCAGCTTCTGGAATCCATTGCAGTAATTTCCAGCCTTACTGGTGAAGAGATATTATAGCGTGTTCGTTTTGCAACACTTCTCTCGTAGTGTGATCGTGTGGCTTCTCTTTCTTTCCTGTTGCCGATGCTGTCTTTCTTAACTCCTCACTCCTATCTTTTTAATTCATGTTATTATCACATTTATGAATACAATAAGTTTTCTTATTATATTTCTTTAATATCAGGTACCTGCAAGTCCGTCTCAAGCAGTTCACCATTAGTAATCCCTTCCTTAAATTACTGATCAAGAAGAAATTCGTCCCGGTTAGCAATACATTACGAATTATATTCAATGATGAATGTTGGCAGAAGTCTACAGGCAGGGCTGCACCTGCTCTTGTTAACACCTCGGTAGACAAGAACTTTAACAACTATGTTGACTAAGTCATAGGACTTGAGATATATAATAGTTATTGATATAAAATATTGAAGTTCCGAATAGGTGATGGCTGCATCAGTGTGGAGGAGTAATGATTCTAAGGGGCTGCAGGGCTGAGCTTGTACGTTCCTCACACATTGATAAGTGAGCACATACACAGGAAAGATACGTATGTTGGCACAAGTGTGAGAAGTTACAATGTCAACACTGTTTTTTTTCAGGAATATTGCTTATCAGAGAGGTCAGACTTTTAGTGAAGAACTGACATGCGTTGTAAGAGACGCTTTTGTTGGAAGACGTTTCTCTCTGTGTGGAGCTTAATTAAGTCATATCTTGATGAAACTATACAAAGCGAAACGTTGTCCCATTAAAAGCTTGTTCTCTAATTTGTGTGTTTGGCAACATTTTCAACGATGATGAGGGGAGTTCGGGGGTCAACGTCCCCGCGGCCCGGTCCGCGACCAGGCCTCGCCGTGGCTCAGGGCCTGATCAACCAGACTGTGACTGCTGGCCGCACGTAAACTGGCGTACGAACCTCAGCCCGGGTAGTCAGGCACTTTAGGTACTTGTCCAGCGCCTTCTTGAAGACAGCGGTCTATTGGTAATGCCCTTTATGAAGTTTAAGATACTTATGCAACATATGGGAATCTTTATTATGGAAATGTTTCGCTACACAGTGGCTTCATCAGTCGAGTACAAAGCATAGAGGGGTAAGGAGAGGAGTTTGAGGCAATCAGTCCCTCAGCCGCCTGGAATCGATGTGTTCAGTCTATCAGTCTTGTAGGAAGTACAGCACATGACTGGAGAAGTGGCTGAGGGATTGATTACCTCAAACTCCTCCTCTCCTTAGCTCTCTCTGCTTTGTATTGGACTGATGAAGCTACTGTGTGGCGAAACGTTTCCTTAATAAAGATACCCATATGTTGCATAGGTGTCTCAATCTTCAACTTGTCGGTTTTCAAACCATTTATAACACACAAATCCCCCTTATGTATCCTGGGAGGCAGTTTAACAGTTTTGGGCCCTTGGCACTTATTGTGTTTTCTCTTAGTTTACTAGTGGCGCCCCTGCTTTTCACCGGGGTAATGCTGCATCTCCTGCCCAGTCTTTTGCTTTCGTAGGGAGTGATTTTCGTGTGCAGATTTGGGATTAGTCTTTCTAGGATTTTCCAAGTGTATATTATCATGTATCTTTCTTGTCTGCATTCCAGGGAATACAAGTAAGGAACTTCAACAGTTCCTTATAATTTAAGTGCTTTATCGTGCTTCTTTGTGCCATGATAGTTCTCTGTGTATTCCCCAGATCTGCAAATTCGCCTGCCTTGAAAGGGGCCGTTAGTGTACAGCAATATTCCAGCCTAAAGAGAACAAGCGATTTGAAGAGAATCATCATGGCTTCGCCTCCTTGGTTTTGAAGGTTCTCATTATCCATCCCATCAATTGCCTAGCAGTTGTGGTAGATACAGTGTTGTGATCTTTGAAAGTGAGATCTTCTGATATTATCACTCCCAGGTCTTTCACATTAGTTTTTCGCTCTATTGTTTGATTGGAATTTGTTTTATACTTTGATACAGTTTTAATTTTCTCGAGTTTTTCATAGCGAAGTAACTGAAATTTGTCTTCGTTAAACTTCATATTGTTTTTCTGAGGCCCATTTACAGATTTCGTTGATGTCCGCTTGAAGACTTGCAGTGTCTTTGCAAATTCGGGTGTCATCCACAAAGGAAGACACGGTGCTGTGGCTTACATCTCTGTCTGTGTCAGATATGAAGTTAAGGAACAAGATGGGAGCCAGCACTGTGTCTTGTGGAACAGCTCTTCACTGTAGCCGCCTCTTACTTTCTTTATTATTTCTTTTTGTATTCTGTTTGTTATGGGTTATAGATCCATCTACCAACTGTTCCTGTTATTCCTTTATCACGCATTTTGTGTGCTATTACACTATAATTACACTTGTCGAAGACTTTCGCAAAGTCTTTGTATAATGTGTATTCAGTTTAATTTAGATTGTCGAGTCTTTGTCTGGTTATTGGCTCACTATACACTGAGTCATTCTGGGACTTCAGTATCTCACTCATATCTTTTCTGTAATGTGTGTAGAACCCATCTCTTCCAAGCAGGGGTCCAATACTGGATGTTGTTTTTGCCCTGTATTTGGCATAGGAAATGAAGCATTTTGGGTTTCTTTCAGTTTCATTTATGGCTTTAAGTTCTTGTGTTTTTGTCTCCTGTATGATTTCTTAACTTTATGTTCGATATTTGCTATTTCTTGATCAGTGCCTCACTTCACATTTCAGATATACTGCCCCCTTTTAGCAGCTCTGTGAGTCTTTGCTTTCGCCTGTATATGGAGCATCTCTTATCTCTCATTCTAGTCTACATCTTCTCTTTCTTCTTAAATGAATGTGCTTTGAGAATACCTTAAGTGCCACAGAGTTAATTCTTTCTAGGCAAAGGTTAGAATCCGTGTTATTTAGAATATATTCCCTAACTTATTTCATTTAGGATATAGTTGATTTGATCCCACTGTATGCTTTTGATATTGAAGACGAATTCGCAAATGGTGAGGAGCCCTGTGCATACATGTATGCACTTCTTTCATACTGTTATATTTCGTATCAGAGATTTATTAGCTCGTGTGCGTGAATTTTCGTGTGAGCTGCTTCTTGGGGATATCTCTGCTAACACATTATTGCTACATTTTAGGTGTCTTTAGTTGAAATCCCCCAGCAACAAGATGTTAGAGGCAGGAGTTGAGAGATTTTCCAGACAATGGTCAATTTTCACAAGCTGTTACTGGAATTGTTGGGAAGTTGCATCAGGAGGTTTGTATACAACCACAATGACGAGGTTTTGGATTTTCAGTCTTTACTGTGAAAACTTCAACTACATCATTTGAGGTGTTTAGTAATTGTGAGCAGATGAGCGACTCTGTGAGTGTGGGAAGACAAGAAACATGTTATTAGTTAAACATCACGGGACATAAATAGCATGTGAAGCATAAAAGTGCATTAACACCAATATTAACACCAATATTAACACCAAGATTAAGAAGCACGTACATGCTTAGTGCACGTATAATACTAACGATATAAGTGTATAATAAAAGCATAAGACGCCACAACAAACACATCACAGTGAATACAAATCTGTGGCTCTCCACATGGTTTTACATGGTTAGTTTAAGGGTTCCTATCTTTAAGATAAGATCTTGTTCGGGTTTTTGACCCTGCAGCGTTAGCCACCCAGAATAACCCAAGAAAGGCAGTATGTCTTCTTGGACTGTTTTATTTCCACTGGAGTCCTCAAGCTTGTCCCCCAGGATGCAACCCACACCAATTGACTAACATCCAGGTACTTACTTACTTATTAGGTGAACGGGGACAACAGGTGTAAGGAAACGCGCCCAATGTGTCCACCCTTGCCCTGGATCGAGCCACGGACACACTGTGTGAGGCGAGAGCATTCCCTACCAGACTACCGACATCAGCTCATTTTAAAGCCTTTTTATTGTTATGAGACATACAAATATAACACAGGATGAAGTTGGGGCCATCTGTGGGCCAATAATTTCGTTCGGTCAGCTGACTTGTTTCGTTAATGTCATTATGCTGTACGAACAAGTTCCGAACACGTTCCATTCAGTACGCTGAGGTCAGTGGTCACGTGTGGTCATATCTGTCCTGAGCTGTCTGGGTATTATCGTCGGGTGTTACCAAGCACCATGGCTTCTTGTAGTATTTTAGAATCTCAGCTTAAAGTGTTGAAGGAGGTTCTACTTCTTCAGGAGGAAAATAGGAGGCTGAAGCTTCGCCTAGATGTTGTGGAAACTTATTTGGTACCTAAAGTTCCACAGGACAGATCCAGCATGGCCATAATGGAATAGCTGAGCTGGGTGGCCCTTAAACCCTCCCAAATAAACACATTTCTCTCCCTGGGTTGGCGATTGATGGTAGGCACTTATTTATTTATAGATTTACCCTTCAGGGAAGGAGTAGGTAGTTTTACTGTTAGTATATTAATATTAGGTTTACTAAGGCAACTGTAGATAATAATAATGCAGACCTAGGACCTTAACATAGGTAGTAATAGGCCGATAATGTAGCCAAACACTAGGATAAGTTAGCTAGGGAGAACTGGCAGCCCTAGTTTGAACGAAGAGACGAGGGTCTGGAAGAGAGACCAGTTCGTTCTTCTTAAGACAGATACCAACTGGACAAGACGTGCCGTGATCAGCAGACGGCGCCCCCCACGTGTCTTCACATTTGAGACCTGGGGAAATCTGGTAGAGGCACCTCGATGTACCGTAGATGACCTCCACCATCAGGCCCATACAGTAAGACAAGATCTCCACTTTATCTCGTAGATTTCTAGCCAGTGTCTGGGGAGAATTGTGAGTGAGTTTGATCTGTGGGCCTGTGTTGCAGCAGGCAGAGCATGCCCAGTAAGTACCAGTGTCTCTCGTCAGTCTGGAAGCTAGTGTCCTTGTCTGCATAGTTATACTAGGGGATACATACCCTCTTGGATATAGGAATTTCTGAGGTGCAGGCAGGTCACTAATAACGATTGAATATTGCAGGAATTAAGGCTCCCGGTTGCACGTGGTTTCTGAGGGGAAGTCCAAAGGGGCTAAGGCTAAGCTTAGGGAAGTTGAAGATCAGGATATATGCTGCAACACCAAGTAAGTTAGTCCTTTATACGTGCATGCAGGCGAGTTTCTTGCAACATCAATCATTTGTGAAAATCTGTCCTATAAGCCACTTGTGAGGCTGAGGTGCCCACCTCAGAGCTCGGTGTCAACAGAGTTTGCCAGGGTAGGCGACTCACTTGGAGGCAGTCCACACAAATTTTCACAAAAGTGGTCCTTTGAAAACCATGATGTGGAATAGCTAGGTTAAGCTATCATAGCTAGGCCACAGTTAGGAACCAGTTTAACAGAGTTAGGTTAAGTTAGCACACCTAGGCCCAGAGTTACACAGAGGCTAGGCCAAGATGACTATACACAGAAGTTGTTATTTGCAGTAATTTACAGGCAGGCCAGGTAGGCTAGAGAAGCTTGTGAATTTAATTATTTACAGTGATTACAAGTAATCCAGAGTAGGAGACTTGTGTGTTAATTACTTACAGTGGATTTGCAAGGTAGCCACAGTTAGGCTAGGCTTGTGCAATATTTACAACAGTTATAGTAGCTAGGACAGATTTAACATAGTTATTATTTACAGGGATTTCTAAAGCTAGGTTAAATTAAGCTATAGCACACTAGTTAGGTTAGGATTTACCTTATCCAACCATCCACGCTAGACTGAATAAGCTAGGCCATGCTGTTTACATTCATTATTCATTTACTGTTTCACAAGTTGAATTGTTGAATTTATTTGTGTTAACCAAGTGATTTTAATTTGTATACTGCACTTTTTATTGTGTGATTTCCATTGTCTTTGATTCATGTTAATGTGGGATTTGTAAATTGTATCTGAGACTAGGTTAAGTCCTGTAATTATTTGCTGGCATTGTACAGGAAAGTGCTAGGTTAAGCTTTCACACCGATACACATTTTGATTGGGATTTGAGAGCTAACAGTGTACATTTTAAGTCAGAGTAGAGACAATATAACAAAGGGAATTGTTAAGCTTGTTGAGAGGCCTTGAGACTCGTTCATTCTTGCTTAACACCGTGACGTGCTGTGGGGTGGACTGGGTAAAGTACAATTAGTGTCACACTCCTCATTAAACTTCGACAATGGCAGATGGGAGTTCAGGAGAGTCTGGTTCAGTGTTAACAAAATTAAAACGATCAGTGGTGGCATACAAAGGGCATCTGAACAGAACGCGTAACAGATGCATAGCTACTTGCCAACGCAGTAACGTAGACTGCGATGATTTGCAAGAACAAGCATTCTCAGCATATGAGCTACAGGCTATTGAGGATAATGAATCCCAGGTTAGTCTTCAGCAGGCTCTGAATGAATTCACTAAGGATGATGTAGATTGTCATCAGGAGATGAATATGTACAAAGATAAGTTAAGTACATTAAAGGCTAGTATTCCAAGGGTGGTGTCGAACACCACAGGTATCCCAAACAGCCATACACCTGTCAGTATGTTGCCCAGATTGCCCCAGTTGAATTTACAAACTGGGATCAGTTTAAAGCCCAGATAGATGACAGGAACGATTTGTCAGATGCCGTCAAGTTGCAGTATTTGCGGTCGCAGCTCAAGGCTTAGACCTGGTCTGGCACTACCAGATTACTGACACTAATTACCAACATGCCAAAGACCAATTAGAAGACATGTTTGGCAACACTGAGGAGATAAAGGTAGCTATACTTTATAGGTTGTTGGATCTAGAGGCTTGCCGACATGAACGTCAAAGCCTAGAGAAGTTCCGTATTGAAATTATGAGCTTGACAAACAGTTTCAGAGATTTGCATGATGAGGATGATTCAGAATGGGTCCTTAGCCAGGTGATTCAGAGGAAACTGGCTAGCACTACAGTGCATGAGTTGCACTTAAAATATCGGACGAATAGGTTCACGATAAAACAAATTATTGAAGAGTTAGGGGATCTCATATCTCACCTGAGCGTAGGTCAGGGGGAGAAATTACCTACCAAGGAGAAGTCGGTCAACTTCCCCAGACATTCGAGAGATAGACCTAAACCACCTCCTACTAGGGTCGGCACGTATTATGCCCAGGGCGAGTCCTCCACCCACAGGGCCAAGGGAGAAGCCACTAAAGAGGCCAGTATGAGACGATGCGTGTTTTGTGAAGAAGAACACGCTAGTTCAGGGTGTCCGAGCTTCACCACCTATAACAAAAGGGTTCAACGACTAAGGGAGTTGAGACTTTGTTTCAAGTGTTGTGGAGAACGTTTTGCCAGGGACTGTAGTGCATAACTCAATGAGTGTCGGGGCTGCCGGAAAGGTAGGCACCACAGTGCACTGTGTCCTAATGACACCAGATCAGCACAAGCTAAGGAGAGCAAACCGCAAGAAAGGGCGGAGAGCAAGGACGAGTTGGAGGCAGTGATGAGTGTGGTGAGTGCGGCACCGGGAATTTGTTCTGGGGAGCAGTTTCAAGGTTCGGTGGCCTTGCCCACCATAATGGCGGTGGTTACGAATGGGAAGAAGTCTGAAACGACCCGTTTGTTCTTCGACAGTGGGGCACAGAGATCCTTTATAACAGAGAGTCTAGCAATTAGGTTGAAGCTGAAGACAGGTGGTAATGTTGACATGAAGGTGGAAGGGTTTGGTGGGGAAGTCCCACGCAGGTCTTATCCAGTAGTCAATGTGACGGTCAGGTTAGCCGGGCATCGACGGGAAATTTCAGCCTTGATAGTGAAGAAGCTGCCCAATATTATTACCACTAAGGGACTGGCAGCAGCAGTCAAACATTTGAGGGAGTTAGGTGTGAAGCTAACGGAACCAGACATTGTTACAGACAACGTTAGTAATGTGGGAATCTTGGTAGGAGGAGATTACATAGACGAGTTCGTGTCTACGAGAAGGGTTATCAAGGAGGGTGTTGGCCTGTACAGGACTCCAGTGGGGTACATCATAGGAGGCAGGGTACCAGCTCATTTCCCTGTGACCCCGGGGAAGGAGGGCTCCGGTATTACAGCGACTGAGGCTGTACTGGTGATGCGGATTGGGGTGCATGAAGGTCTGTCAGAGACGCAAGTTGGCATATCCGACAGTGAGCCGGTCCATAAACTATGGGACCTGGATGTAGTAGGGATTAAGGGTGACCAGCCGCCCCCCGAACATGAAGAGACATATCGAGATTACTTGAACCATGTGCAGTTCAGGGACGGACAGTACTGGGTGCAACTCCCATGGAAACCGGGACACCCAATGCTGCCCACTAATTTCAAGAAGGCACGGGGTCAGTTGAATTCATTGGTGAACAGCCTGACCAAGATGGGTCTGGTGGGGAAATATGATGATATTATTAAGGAACAGCTGGCCCTTGGGTTCACTGAGAAAGTGCCCAATGCCAGCCCTGGGGAAAACACCCATTATCTTCCACACATGGCAGTCACCAAGGAGTCAGTAACCACTCCCATCAGAGTAGTCTTCAACTGCAGCTCACAGGCGAGTCCCCGAGAGCCATCGTTGAACGACTGTCTGCTCACAGGGCCCTCCCTGATGCAGAAATTAGCAGATGTGTTGTTGAGATTCAGGACAGAACAGTACGCCTATGCAGCAGACATTAGCAAATCCTTCGTACGTATTGGGTTGCAGCCACAAGACAGGGACTACACAAGGTTCTTGTGGTTGACTGACAGGGAGGTGCCCGAGCGAGGATATGATACCTACAGATTCAGGGCAGTGTTGTTTGGTGCCACTAGTTCACCATTCTTATTACAGGCTACCATAGACTACCACCTTGTGAACTGTAACAGCCCACTTAAAGAATTACTGAAGACCCTATTTTTTGTGGACAACATGCAAGGTACCACCTCAGATGAAAGTCTGTTGATGAACATTTACCGAGAGTCTAATCAGGAGATGCTCTCGGCTAACATGCCATTGAGAGAATGGGTGACAAACAATCCAACGTTGCGGGGCACGGTGGAACGTGACTATGCTGGCTACTCAGTACCTGAGGTAACATCGGTGTTGGGACTGGAGTGGGAAATCAAGGAAGACGGACTTAGGCTAAAGAGGAAACCTGATAGGGAAGGGAAGCTGACCAGGAGGTCTTTGCTGAGCAAAGTGCAGACGGCCTTCGATCCTTTGGGTTTGTTGACACCCATCACCATTCGAGGGAGGATGCTAGTGCAACAGACCTGGGAGCTGAACCTAGGTTGGGACGACCCACTTCCAGAAACAGTCTGCCAGGAGTGGGATCTGGTTAGCAAAGATCTAGCAGAATTGCATGAGTTCACATTCTCCAGGTCCATTGGGTGCACCAGGCGAGATTATGACTTGCACGTCTTCTGTGATGCCTCCTCCAGGGCCTATGGGGCAGTAGCGTATTTGGTGGCCGGGGACCAAGTCAACCTGGTCACCAGTCGTGCGCGGGTGACACCCCTGAAGGATTGCTCGATCCCAAAGCTAGCGCTCACGGCGATGTTGCTGGGAGCAAGACTGGGTAAGTACGTAGAGGAGGTGTTGAGTAATCTGAGGGTGACACACACCTATGTATGGACAGACTTGGAGGTGGCCTTACAGTGGGTCTAGAACGACAGGTCTAAGCTCCCCTATGTCAGGAATTGGGTAAAGGAGATACGGGAACTACAGTCAACGTCAACAATTCTGTACGTGTCTACAGATCAAAACCCAGCCGACCTGATAAGCCGAGGGGTGACACACAAAAAGCTGAGTAAAAGCGAGATTTGGTTCAAAGACCCAGACTGGTTACCGGCAAGGGATTGCTGGCCGGAGCAGAAATTCGGGGAGACAACCAGCAGCATAGTACACTTTGCGGGGGAACCTGACACTGAACTATTTGACCCCAGGCGCTACTCCTCTTGGAGGAAACTTATAGGAGTCACGGAAATGGTATTTCGATTGGTGAGGAAGCTGCATGACAAGGTAAGCCAAGGTCGACAGTTATCTCTCGTGGGTCCCAGAGAATACTGGATAAGGCAGTACCAAAGGGAGAGGTTTCCAGGAGTGCTGGAAGTACTGGCGACCAGGCAGCAGGTTATGGCGTCGGGACGTGTGTCCAATGCCGACTCAGGGAACAGTAAATTGGTTCACTCTTTGGAATTGTTCCTAGATCATGCAGGGCTAATAAGATGCAGGGGACGAATACAAAACTCTGAGCTCAGCTATGGGGCCAAACATCCCGTGCTGCTGGGAAATGAGGGATGGGCGTCAGAGCTATTGATACAAGATGCCCATCAGAGGACCTTACATGGGGGGTTTGGAGATACCCTCACCTGCCAACGTCGAGCTGCCGTCAAAAGGGTGCTAAAGAGTTGCACGGTCTGCCGGCGGTACGATGGGAGGACCCTACCATACCCAGGTCCACCACCGCTGCCTCAGGAGCGGGTACATAGTGACAGGCCCTTTGAGACTGTGGGAATAGACTATACTGGGGCTATCACATTGAAGAACCCAGGAGACGATAGGGTGGGCCCACAGAAAGTATATGTCTGCCTAAAAAACCATACCCCCGGCCGGGATTGAACCCGCGGTCATAGAGTCTCCAAACTCCAGCCCGTCGCGCTAGCCACCACTAGTGGCTAGCGCGACGGGCTGGAGTTTTGAGACTCTATGACCGCGGGTTCAATCCCGGCCGGGGGTATGGTTTATTTGCAATCGTGTCATTACGATTTCTTAAGTCATATGTCTGCCTGTTAACTTGTGCCACTACTCGAGCTGTGCATTTGGAGTTGGCAGAAGATATGTCAACAGAGACTTTCGTGAAGTTGTTCAGGAGGTTTACAGCCAGATTCTCGTGCCCACAATTGATTATCTTGGACAATGGCACAAGCTTTAGGGCGGCCGATAAAGTTTTCAGGAATCTTAGGGACAATGGAGAAGTACGAGAACACCTGAAGAGAATAGAGTGCGAGTGGAGGTTCATAGCTCCCAGGGCGCCTTGGCAAGGGGGATTCTATGAACGTATGGTGGGCACAGTCAAAGGGTGCATTCGGAAGGTCTTGCATGGCAGGAGAGTGAGCTTTGATGAACTGAGGACAGTGTTAGCTGAGATAGAGGCAAGAGTCAATAACAGGCCTCTGACATACGTGCAAAATGGGATTGATGAGAAGGAAGCTCTCACCCCCAATCACATGCTGTTTGGAAGGAGGATTGAGCCCTTTCCCGCAATTTTGAGTCAGTCTTCCAAGGAGCTGGATTATTATGGGCCAGATGGTCCCTTCATCAATGAAGAACTGCACAGGAGTCACAACAGACTGGTGAACATTCTGGACAAATGGAACCAGGTGTGGCACAGGGATTACTTGACAACCCTGCGGGAACATTTCTATGGTGCCGACCCCGAGGCAAATAAGATGATGCTAAGTGAAGGGGACCTGGTGCTAGTAGAATCCGAGGTGCCCAGGGCATACTGGCCTCTTGGCCTGATAGTGTCGACCCACCCAGACAAGGCTGGGCAGTTGAGAATGGTGAAGGTGAGAATGAATGGTGTCGAGACTATAAGACCCATCAACAGGCTTTTACCTCTTGAGGTCCACACGGTGGGACCGGGACATGAGAAATTAGACCAGAGGCTGATCGAGCTGAGCGGCCGGACGACCCATCGAACAGCGCTCAAGTCCAGGGCCCACTGGGAGGGCCTGCGGGAGGCAGACTTAATCTAGACTTAGCGCCTACCTTCGCCGGCGGGAGGATGTGGAAACTTATTTGGTACCTAAAGTTCCACAGGACAGATCCAGCATGGCCATAATGGAATAGCTGAGCTGGGTGGCCCTTAAACCCTCCCAAATAAACACATTTCTCTCCCTGGGTTGGCGATTGATGGTAGGCACTTATTTATTTATAGATTTACCCTTCAGGGAAGGAGTAGGTAGTTTTACTGTTAGTATATTAATATTAGGTTTAATAAGGCAACTGTAGATAATAATAATGTAGACCTAAGACCTTAACATAGGTAGTAATAGGCCAATAATGTAGCCAAACACTAGGATAAGTTAGCTAGGGAGAACTGGCAACCCTAGTTTGAACGAAGAGACGAGGGTCTGGAAGAGAGACCAGCTCGTTCTTCTTAAGACAGACACCAACTGGACAAGACATGCCGTGATCAGCAGACGGCGCCCCCCACATGTCTTCACATTTAAGACCTGGGGAAATCTGGTAGAGGCACCTCGATGTACCGTAGATGACCTCCTCCGTCAGGCCCATACAGTAAGACAAGACCTCCACTTTATCTCGTAGATTACTGGCCAGTGTCTGGGGAGAATTGTGAGTGAGTTTGATCTGTGGGCCTGTGTTGCAGCTGGCAGAGCATGCCCAGGAAGTACCAGTGTCTCTCGTCAGTCTGGAAGCTAGTGTCCTTGTCTGCATAGTTATACTAGGGGATACATACCCTCTTGGATATAGGAATTTCTGAGGTGCAGGCAGGTCACTAATAACGATTGAATATTGCAGGAATTAAGGCTCCCGGTTGCACGTGGTTTCTGAGGGGTAGTCCAAAGGGGCTAAGGCTAAGCTTAGGAAAGTTGAAGATCAGGATATATGCTGCAACACCAAGTAAGTTAGTCCTTTATACGTGCATGCAGGCGAGTTTCTTGCAACATCAATCATTTGTGAAAATCTGTCCTATAAGCCACTTGTGAGGCTGAGGTACCCACCTCAGAGCTCGGTGTCAACAGAGTTTGCCAGGGTAGGCGACTCACTTGGAGGCAGTCCACACAAATTTTCACAGACGTGTTTGGCAGTGAGTGTGAAATAGATGGTGCTGGTAAGGAGGAAATCCTTACCAGCAGTGAAAGTAGCAGCTGCTTTAAGTGGCAAGTGGTTCACAGTTCAGGAAGAAGGAAGATAAGGAAGGTTAATAAAGATGTGAAGGTAGGAAATCGATTCTCTGTTCTCCAAGACGAGTGTACTTCAGTGGTTAGTGAGGTTAAAGGTACCTCTGACTCTCCTGCTAATCAAGGTAAGAATATTCTGATTGTGGGAGACTCTCAGGTAAGATATATGGACCGTGCTTTTTGTAACAGAGCTAGAAAAGTCAGACTGAGAGCGTGTCTCCTAGGAGCTGGTGTTGGTGACATAGTCAGCAGGTTGGATAATATTATGTCAGGTAATGGGAACAAGCCCATTATCTGTCTTAGTGCTGGTGGAAATGACATTGGGAAGGGCAGGGGACAGGAGCTACTGGATAAGTACAGATCAGCCATAGAAGTAGTCAGGTCATATGTAGCATTTTGCCTAGAAGTGGAGTGGGCAATAAATGGATGTCTAGGGCAATTGGTATAAATTGCTGGCTAGGCAGGTACTGCAAGGAACTTGCAATCTCATTCGATGATAACTGGGACAAATTCTATGGCAAATATGATATGTATGCAAGGGATGGGGTTCATCTTTCTGGGATTGGAATAGTTGCATTAGCCAATTTGATTGACAGGGTCATTGATGACTTGTCTAGGACTTTAAACTGATAGATTATAGAGGTATGAGTGTCTGTGGGAAACAATCAGGCTGCAGAAAAAATACAGTGTATTTTTTATGTAAATTAGTGTAATACATTGTATTTAATAAAATTTATGTTATAAAAAAATGGGAAGCCTTGCGGCTGCGCAGCAGAGACTCGCCATGTTTGAACTAGTCAACACAAACGTTAGTGAATAATCGGAAGAATTTTCGTGCTCTAGAGGTAAAATTGGCTGACACCTCTCAAATAGGAGCCGAAATTGTTGGATGTGCATTCCTGTATAACTTGAGATATCAGACGACTGGACAAGACAGCTCCAGGAACCTCAGATAAGCTATCTAAATTTGTGTTATAATTCTGGCCAGCATTATTTTCATAAATTTAGAATGAGTTTTTTTTTTGAGTATGATACACATTAATCTCCAGTCAAATTGATGAATGATATTAAAATATATTCTCCTTCTGTTAAGTAAATGTGTATATATATATAATCATTTATAAATTTTAATATACAGTCCACCAATTTTTATATTTACCAGAATTCCTGGTGTGTATGTACATTTCATTTGTAATTATAGGTCTAGAGCAGCTTGTGGACATGACAGTTGTAGGTATCGAAGGGGGACACTTTTGTGACCTAGGTGTCCTAAATTCCTACTTGTCTATGTAACTTTGATAAATAATAATTATCTTTGTTATCATTTACTGGTATGTACATTATGAGTTACATCCAGATAAATGCAATTTTCCACATTTAATTTGCCCGTTGGTCCTTCTTGAACCGGATGTAATTAGTGAAGTCATTAATTAGTTAATTACTTAATAATTATATGTGAAATGACAGAAGGAGGTGGATGTTAAGTTCACAAATTTACTTAATGTGTAGTGGATTATAATTATTACAATATTAATTTGGATAAGCCAAGTGTGGCTAAGTATTATATTAATGTGCATAATATTAATTTTGCTATGCCAAATTCTGGCAAGAATTTATGTTAATTTGTATAATATTAATTTTGAAAAGCCAAGGCTGGCTAAAGGTTTGCATTAATGTACATTTAAAATTTATATTATAATTTTGTTACATGTAATTGCAAAGCTCAAGTGTAGCTAGGATTTATTCAAAGGTAAGTTGTACTATTTACCTTTATAAAGTGCATAATTTAGTACATAATCAGTGTTATTAATTAAGTTGAATTTAATACATTGCATCATGGCTGAAAATGAGGAAATTAATATAGAAGACAAACATATGGAATATAGAGCAAAGAAAGCATCACTACAGGCTAGAAAAGTTCATGTAACCAAGGCATATAATAAATGTTTGGAATTAATGAATCAAGAAACTGTGAATATTGATGATTTAAAATTGTATTTAGATGCTTTAGGGAATAGATATGGTTCATACAAATTATATTACAACAAATATGAAGGAGATTTATTAGTAAACTGTGTAGATGAGACTGAAGTAGATCTCATGATTAATCAGTATTATGAATTAGAAGAAAAGATTCTTTCTTGTAAAAGTCAGGCTTTGAATAAATTAAAAGGTGTAAACCAGGTAGTTAATCAGTCTGCTCCAACAAATAATATGTCTTTGCCAAAACTCCAAGAATTATGTTTACCTGTGTTTAATCTAGGAGAAAATTGGGAGGAGTTTTGGTCAATTTTTAAAGCAGCTGTGCATGATTGGAGTGATCTAGCCAGTGTAACTAAATTATTTTACCTCAAAGGACAGATAAGAGGAGATGCTCACATACTCATACTAGCCTTTCCCAATATAGATGACTTACAAGGAAGCAGTTGACTTTTTGAAGGCCACTTATGATAATATAGAACAAAGTAGGTTGGATCTAGTGAATATCATTGTTAATTTAAAATCTCCAGGTCACACTTACAAAGGTTTATAGCAGTTTAGAGTTAAACTGAAGAGCACTCTAAAAACTTTAAGTAATAAAAATAATCTGAAGGAATCAGACTGGTTATTGAGTGCCATGGTACAGAATAAATTAAGCTGTAAAACACTTGAATGACTCTCGAACAAATATCACAAGGGTTATTTTGGACTGGAGGAAATAAGATTAGGTCTACAAGAATTAATTGTGCAGTTGCAGACCAGCCAACTAACTCATTTTAAAGATGCAACACATAATAACTTTGAGATATCTGTCAAATTTCACAAAGGGAAAAATTATCCCAATAGTAATAATCAAAATTCATTTCCTAAAAAGAGTTGCATAGGTGCATATCAAGTAGCAGGAATCAGAAATAATGATTCTCCACAAGGTAAGAAGAATAAGTACCCTCCTAAGAGTAGTACAGTTAATAAGAAACCAGTCAAAGAAAAGATTGTCTTTTCTACAAGGGTACTCATTTTTCTAAGAATTGCAATGCATACAATTCATGGAATGATAAAGTTGAAAGATTGGAGGAACTTGACAGATGTATCAGGTGTCTAGGTAATCACAATGTAAAGGATTGTTATGCCAAATTAAACAACTGTTATCAATGTCATAAAGGAAGACACCATATAGTCATGTGTAAAGGTCTATATGATAATGTTGATAATAATGATAATGTTGACAATCCTGTAAAAATTGCTGCTGTTAATAATGATGGTTTTGCTGAAGTAGACTTACCTGTGTTACAGGTAAAAATTGATGATAAAAGTCATAAATCAAAAAATGTAACTGCATTATTGGACCAGGGATCCCAGCTTACTTTCATAAAACGTAAATGTCTTAATGGTATAAAATACAGATGGAAAATCCCACAACTTTAAAATTATCTGTTTATGTAACTGTTAGGTAGGGCAATGAGAAAAACGTGTTAATGCAGCAATTGTAGATAGACTTCCAGAGAAAATATCTATAGTAGGGCTTAGTAAAGCTACAGAAAGACTTTCACATAATGTAAATTTAGCACCTTCTGGTGTAAGTGATGATTCTGTAGGCCCAATAAATATTTTGATAGGTAGTGACTATTATGCCTCCTTTGTAAAGGGTATGGTAAAGAAATGTGGTGTCACCCTTTTGAAGACTGCAGGAGGCCATGTAATGTATGGTAGGATTCCTCGTAATAATAATTCATGACTAGAGGAAACTACCAATACCATAACTGTGTGTCTTACTCGTGAAGTCGTGCCCCAGTATAATTCTTCCATAGAGGATGGTGTTGAGCCAGTGCATAAATTGTGGGAATTAGACAGCATTGGAATAAATGTAAATGAAGAAAGTCCAGACGATCCTTTTACTCAGGAACAATACCTGAGAGATGTAAAATTTGAATCTGGACAATACTGGAGATTGAACCATCCAGAATTGTTGACTGCCTATATTGATATAATTACTGAACAATTAATAAATTTATAGAAGAGGTACCTCCTGAGCAAGCCAAAATTTATGATCACTATTTGCCACATCACGGAGTGAAGAAGGATTCTAAGACCACTCCTCTGAGGATTGTGTTTAATTGTAGTGCCAGGAGTAACAAAAATGTACCTAGCTTAAATGACTGTTTGATGACAGGTCCGTCGTTGACGGAAAAATTAGGAGATATCTTATTAAATTTCAGGATGAAGTATTATGCCTTTACGGCCGACATAAGTAAAGCTTTCCTAAGAGTGGGTTTACAAGAGGCTGACCGGGATTGTACCCGCTTCTTATGGCCTGAGAATCCTAGTGACCCACTTAGCCCTCTGAAAACCTTTTGCTTTAGGAGCGTATTATTTGGTGCTACATCCAGTCCGTTCCTACTTCAAGCCACGATAAATGCACACCTTAAACGTATGGAAAGTCCATTGAGTAAAGTAATGAGCAAGCAATTTTATGTGGACAATTTCCTGGGTGTGACGTCAACTGAAAAGGAACTGTTAATGACTTACGAAGAGGCTAATAAAATAATGCAAAGTGCAAATATGCCTCTGAGGGAATGGAATAGTAATTCCTCCAAATTAAAGAACAAAATAAGTAAAGATTACCCTGGTGATGAAGTGCTAAAATGTAGTAATGTATTGGGATTAACTTGGGATATTGAGAGAGATTTGTTAATATTAAAACCTAATAATTACAGTATGCCCAATAAATTAACTAAGAGAGTCTTGCTTGCTGAAGTTTCCAAATGTTTTGATCCACTAGGTTTAGTGTCACCCCTTACTATAAGAGGGAAATTATTAATACAGGAAGCATGGAAACTTAAATGTGCTTGGGATGAAATTCTACCTGAGGAATTCATTAACAGGTGGGATGAATTAATTGGTGATTATGAAAAAAATCCAATGTTGGAGTTCCCACGCCAGGTGGCCAATCCAAATGGGAAAAATGTACTCCACATTTTTTGTGATGCTTCAAAATTGGCATATGGAGCAGTTGCTTACCTTCAATGTAATAGTGTTATTTCTCTTGTTATGTCTAAGGCTAAAGTGTCTCCAATTAAATCATGTACCTTACCTCAGTTGGAATTAACAGCCATTTATGTAGGTGTCAAATTAGCTAATTATATAAGAAATAAGTTGCAGGAGATAAATATTAGCGACACTGTAATTTGGTCTGATAATGAGGTATCCTTACAATGGATTCGTAATGGAAACAGTAAAATTGTGTACGTACAAAACAGAGTCGCTGAAATTAATCAGATGCAAGAGAAGTATAATAGTTTGGGTCAGCACATGTTAACATTTAATCATATACCTGGTGAGGAGAATCCAGCTGATTTCATGTCTCGAGGCTTACCTTATGCTAAATTTGTAAATGCTGTATCATGGTTTAAAGGACCAAGCTGCTTGGTAAATAAAGCTAATTGGCCTGTACAAAAGGCATATATTGCTCCTGTTGAAATTACTGTGACCACTGCTCCAATAGTTTGTCCTTCCTTAGCCATTGATATAAATAGGTATTCTTCTTTACCCAAACTAATCAATGTAATTAAGTTGGTGTTTAAATTTCTAAACAAGATGAATATCTCCTATAAGTTTTCACATCCTCTTGAATATTGGATAAAGAGGGTACAGGAAGAAATCTATGGAAATGAGATTAAATTGATAATGGAAAGAAAAATTGTGAAAGGTTCCATAATAGAGAAATTGGGGCTGTATTTAGAGAACAATGTAATTAGGTGGAGAGGTAGGTTACAAAATGCTGAATTGGGTGATTATGCTAAACAACTCATCTTACTGCCCAAAACTCATCATCTAACAAATTTAATTGTTTTAAATGCCAATAAAAATGTAATGCATGGTGGGGTACAAGATACCTTAAATTGTACATTAAAATGGTATAAAATACCGACAGGTTGTTAGGTAAGACACATATGCAACAGTTAGGTATCTTTATTTCGAAACGTTTCGCCTACACAGTAGGCTTCTTCCATATTGTTTCATACTATGGAACAATGCTCTTCTCCAGACTGAGGGACTGACCACCTCAAAACTTTAAGGGTGATGGACTGATTACATCGTCTTCAAGAATCTTCTGCTTCTAACAACTTTTCTGTACTCGACTGAAGAAGCCTACTGTGTAGGCGAAACGTTTCGAAATAAAGATACCTAACTGTTGCATATGTGTCTTACCTAACATACCTTAAATTGTATTAGGGAAACTTTCTGGATTCCACAAGGACGACAAAGTGTAAAAAGGGTGATTAAATCTTGTGTAATATGTCGCCATGTGGATGCCAGATCCTATATGTACCCAGGTCCTCCATCATTGCCAAAGGAGCATGTACAATTAGTGAAACCATTTGATGTAACAGGTGTAGACTATAGTGGTCCAATAATTTTAACAGGTACTTCAGATGGTGTTCCACTGAAAATGTATGTGTGTTTGTTCACCTGTACTGCTACTAGGGCAGTTCATTTAGAAGTGGCACAGGACTTGTCTGCAGAACAGTTTATACAGCTGTTTCGAAAATTTGCAGCTAGGAGATCCTGTCCAAGGTTGATGATTTCGGATAATGCCAAAAATTTTGTAGCAGGTGCTCAACATTTGATAGAGTTAAATAATAGTAACGATGTTCAATCTCTGTTAACCCAGAGAGGGTGTACCTGGAAATTTATTACTCCTAGAGCCCCTTGGCATGGGGGGGGGGGCTGTACGAAAGACTGATAGGCACAGTGAAGAGGTGTCTCCGCAAAGTACTACACTGGAAGAGAATTAATTTGGAAGAATTCTGTGCAGTGTTAGTGGAGGCAGAAAATCGTATAAATAATAGGCCTCTCTCGTACATGAGTGATACACCTGATGCAGATGTATTAACACCTTCTCACCTAATATGTGGAAGGAAATTGGAAGCTGCCCTTGTCTATAGAGATAATCTGGAAGAAAGTGATGAAGATTACAATGATGCGGCAGTGTTGTGTGATAAATTTAAAATGTTAAATAAAGTAATTGATCATTGGTCTAATGTGTAGCATAAGGAATATCTTCTTACACTACGTGAACACTTTTATGGTGCGACAGAGGCAGTAAATCGACAGAATATTCATCCAGGTGACATTGTGTTAATTGATACTGAACAACATCAAACATTGTGGCCTCTGGGCAAAGTATTGACATTGTACCCAGATGCACAAGGTGTTGTCAGGAATGTCAAAGTTTTGTGTCATGGCCAGGAAAGTTTATGCACAATTAATAAATTGATTCCCTTGGAATTAAATGGTATTCAATCAAACGTAAATGAAAATCTGAGGGAAAGTGACACGAGTGATATTGAAGATGACGCTGACCGAGTGATGCTGGAAGATGAAATCGTGGTAAGACCTACTAGGAAAACAGCCACTCAAGCCAGAACCAGCTGGAATCATCTCCTAAAGAAAGGAGTAATTTGAGTCGTTTAGCAATGAACTCCGGCTGGCCGCAGTGTGGAAAATAATGTATTTTCCGGAAAAAATACAATGTACTTTTTATGTAAATTAGTGTAATACAGTGTATTTAATAAAATTTATGTTATAAAAAAATGGGAAGCCCTGCGGCTGCGCAGAGGAGACTCCCCATGTTTGAACTAGTCAACACAAACTATTGAATAATCAGAAGAATTTTCGTGCTCTAGAGGTTAAATTGGCTGACACCTCTCAAATAGGAGCCAAAATTGTTGGATGTGAATTCCTGCATAACTTGAGATATCAGATGACTGGACAAGACAGCTCCAGGAACCTCAGATAAGCTATCTAAATTTGTGTTATAATTCTGGCCAGCATTATTTTCATAAATTTAATTAGAATGAGTTTTTTTTTGAGTATGATACACATTAACATCCAGTCAAATTGATGAATGATATTAAGATATATTCTCCTTCTGTTATGTAAATGTGTATATATATAATCATTTATTAATTTTAATATACAGTCCACCAATTTTTATATTTACCAGAATTAAGATAAGATAAGATAAGATTTCGTTCGGATTTTTAACCCCGGAGGGTTAGCCACCCAGGATAACCCAAGAAAGTCAGTGCGTCATCGAGGACTGTCTAACTTATTTCCATTGGGGTCCTTAATCTTGTCCCCCAGGATGCGACCCACACCAGTCGACTAACACCCAGGTACCTATTTGCTGCTAGGTGAACAGGACAACAGGTGTAAGGAAATGTGTCGAAATGTTTCCACCCGCCGGGAATCGAACCCGAGCCCTCCGTGTGTGAAGCGGGAGCTTCACACACGGTGGGCCACCAGGCCACCGGGCCACCAAATTCCCGGTGTGTATGTACATTTCATTTGTAATCATAGGTTTAAAGCAGCTTGTGGACATGACAGTTGTAGGTATCGAAGGGGGACATTTTTGTGACCTAGGTGTCCCAAATTCCTACTTGTCTATGTAACTTTGATAAATAATAATTATCTTTGTTATCATTTACTGGTATGTACATTATGAGTTACATCCAGATAAATGCAATTTTCCACAGACATGTTTAAAAGACAATATTCAAAATAAAGTTCCTAATAAAGACAAAGCAACTGATCAACAAATAAAGAGAGATAGTAGAGAGCAACGAGTGACTAGCTCCCTTAAGGTTTACTATACAAATAGTAGGAGTCTAGGAAATAAGAGATGAGCTAAGATTACTCACAAGTGCAGGTAATATAGATATTATTGGTATAACTGAGACCTGGTTCAACTTGAAGGATAGTTAAATGCCTTCTGAATGCAGTATAAAGGGTTATAAAATATTCCACACTGATAGGGTCAACAGGAAGGGTGGTGGAGTGGCGATGTATGTCAGAGATAATTTAACTTGTTGTGTTAGACATGATATAAGAATAGAAACATCGGACACAGAATCTGTTTGGCTACAGTTTCTCGAGGGCCGTGACAAACTAATTTTGGGTGTGATAAATAAGTCCCCAAACCATGATAGAGAGTGCAGTAAGGTGCTATGGGACGAAGTTCGTAAGGCGTCTAGATATGAAAATGTGTTAATGGGGGATTTTAACTTTAGACAAATTGATTGGAACAATTTGACAGAAAATCTTGAGTCTAGTGACTTTCTTGATACGATTCAGGACTGTTTTTTAAAACAGTTTGTGAAAAAACCAACTAGAGGAAACAATCTGCTTAACTTGGTTCTTGCCAACAAAGATTCACTAATTAATAATCTTGAGGTTAATGATGAACTTGGGGAAAATGATCACAGATCACTTAGTTTCAATATATTATGGAATTACCCAGATAACTGCAATCAAGTCTCTGTCCCAGACTTTAGATTGGCTGATTTCCTGTGACTGAAAAATTACCTGGGTGGGCTAAATTAGGATGATCTGACTATGGGTCAGGTAGGTGATCTTGGTTGCCAATATGACATTTTTCAGAGCATAGTTCTAGCTGCTCAGTCAACTTTTGTTCCGAGCAGGGAAATTAGATCTAATATAAATGATCCCAAATAGATGAACAATAGATTAAAACATTTCATTGGTCAAAAGAGAGGCATATATAGGCATATCAAAAGAGGGGAAGGACAGTTAAAAAATCATATTAAATTTAAGAGAGAAATAAAAAAAAGGAATAAGAAAAGCAAAAAGGGATTATGAGGCTAAGGTCGCAAGGGATTCAAAGATTAACCCAAAAGGGTTCTTTCAGGTATACAGAAGTAAGATTAGAGACAAGACTGGCCCACTTAAGAGTAACTCTGGTCAGATCACTGACAGTGATAAGGATATGTGTGAAATTTTCAGTTCTTATTTCCTCTCAGTTTTTACTCAGGAAGATATTAGCGAAATTCCAGAAATAATAAATTATGTAGAACAGGACGAAAATAAACTATGCACGATTGTGGTAACTAGTGACATGGTCCTCAGACAAATAGAGAAATTAAAATCTAACAAATCCCCAGGCCCTAATGAACTGTTTGCAAGGGTGTTAAATTAATGGAAAGAGGAACTTAGCATACATTTAGCTAATCTTTTCAACACATCACTACGATCTGGCATAGTGCCTGATAAGTGGAAAATGACAAATGTAATACCTATTTACAAGGCAGGTGACAGGTCCTTGGCTTCGAACTATAGACCAATAAGCCTTACCTCCATAGTGGGAAAATGTATGGAATCAATAATTGCCGAGACAATTCGTAACCATCTTGATAGGAATAAATTGATAAATGAATCTCAAAACGGTTTTACTAAGGGGCGTTCCCGTCTTACGAATTTACTAACTTTTTTTGCTAAGGTGTTTGAGGAGGTAGATAAAGGTAATGAATATGATATTGTGCATATGGACTTCAGTAAGGCTTTCGATAGAGTTCCACATCAGAGACTTTTGAGGAAACTTAAGGCACACGGAATAGGAGAAATTTTTTCCTGGGTAGATGCGTGGTTGACAAATAGGCAGCAAAGAGTTTGCATAAATGGGGAGAAATCAGAATGGGGGCACGTCACAAGCGGTGTTCCACAGGGGTCAATGTTGGGCCCCTTGTTGTTCACAATTTACATAAACGATATAGATGAGGGAATAGCGACATAAGCAAATATGCTGATAACACCAAAATAGGCCGTCCAGTTCATTCTATTGAGGACATTAGTGCACTGGTCGGAGAAGTGGCAGATGCAGTTTAATATAGACAAATGCAAAGTGCTAAATGTTGGACAGGACAATAACCATGCCTCTTATACACTGGAAAACGTACAGAGGAAGATGACAAAGTTGATCCCGTGTATCAGAAATCTTCCCTATGACGATAGACTGGGGCGTTGAATATGCACTCTCTAGAAAGGCGTAGAATTAGGGGGGTATAAATAGCGGGGATATAAATAAAGGGGATGTAAATAGAGTGCTGAAAATATCCAGCCAAGACAGGACTCGCAGCAATGGCTTCAAGTTGGTAAAGTTTAGATTCAGGAAGGATATAGGAAAGCACTGGTTTGGTAATAGAGTTGTGGATGAGTGGAACAAACTCCCGAGTACCGTCATAGATGCTAAGACGTTGTGTAGTTTTAAAAATAGGTTGGATAAATACATGAGTGGGTGTGGGTGGGTGTGAGTTGGACCTGACTAGCTTGAGCTACCAGGCCTGGTGCCGTGCTCCTTCCTTAAGTGGAAGTGACCTGACTAGGTGATAACTGTTCTAGGCTGGGGGGCTGGCATGGACCTGCTTCGCATGGGTCAGTAGGCTTGTTGCAGTGTT
This sequence comes from Cherax quadricarinatus, assembly GCF_038502225.1. NCBI lineage: Eukaryota > Metazoa > Arthropoda > Malacostraca > Decapoda > Parastacidae > Cherax > Cherax quadricarinatus. The sequence continues at coordinate 62,983,181 of NC_091297.1, forward strand.
CCTGCTTTCTTATGTTCTTAAATAAATGATCTCAGATGAAGCGATGTTCTGGAGAAAGGTACAGAGTGTGGTTGCTGTTTGCTGCTTGCTGCCCGTCTTGTTGTGTAGAATCCCATTCCTTGCTGTCCGTGATGTGGAGCCAAGTGTGGCACCTCGACGATACTGGCCTTGTACATAACAGTAAGGCAACCCAGATCACTTCCAGTGTTGAAGATTTTACTGAAATGACAGATCTGTCCAGGCCTGGTCCAAGCAAGAGATGAGTTGTCTCGCATTGTTCTCTACTCTATCAAGAAGTCGCAGATCAGACGGGGAGGGGAGTGGAAGGGTGGCAGGCAATCCAAAAAAGTGGAGCATACTCAAGGTGTGAGCGTACTTGTGCTCGTACATAATCTTGAAACCTCTATCCTCGAGCAGATGCGAGATAAGTGTAAATGCTGCTTTGTTTGCAAGATTTACTATGTAGTTCTTCATAGTAGTTCGGAGTTAAATTTCACCCCAAGGATATCAGCTTCGTCCCTGGGTACCAATACTTTCCCATTCATTCTTACCACTGCTCTAGCATTACCATCATGGTGCCTAGAGATCATCATTATTTATGTTTTCTCATGAGCAAATGTTACCTGCGATCGTTTTGCCCAGGCTGATATTGCTGTAAGCTGGTGATTGATGCAGCTTAGAGCAGCTGGCATTTCCTCTCTTGGATAAGTAAATGTGCATAGGAGCCTGGGATGATCTGAAGAAGGCTACTGAAGTAGACATTCCATAACAATGGCCCAAGCATATTTTCCTATGGAATACTTGCAGTAATTGTTTTATCGACTCTCCCATTGAGAACTACACTTAGAGATCTACCTTGAAGGTGATCACTGAGTATGCATGGCGTGGAGCCGGCGATTCCTAGAGCTTACAGTTTTGCCCGTACTTGGAAGAAAGCGCCAGCAATCACAGACACACACACACACACACACACACACACACACACACACACACACACACACACACACACACACACACACACACACACACACATACACACAGGAGGCCAAGAGAGGAATATGAAGAGAGCAAAAGAGCAATGGTGGGCACACTGAGCCGAGGTGGCAAGAAGAGCTCACTCAAGCAGAGCAAAGTTACTGGTTATGGGCGATTTCAACCACAGGGGGATGGACTGAGAAAACCAGGAGCCACACGGGGATCCCGAAACATGGAGAGCTAAGATGATGGATGTGGTACTGGAAAACCTTATGCATCAACATGTTAAGGACACTACCAGAGAGAGAGGGGAGGATGAACCAGCAAGACTGGACCTTGTGTTCACCCTGAGCAGTTCAGACATTGAGGCCATAACATATGAGAGGCCCCTTGGAGCTAGTGATCACATGGTTCCGTGTTTTGAATACATAGTAGAGGGTAACAGGAGTTGGATGAGAAAAGCAAAACTATAAAAATGGTGACTACACAGGTATGAGGAACTTCCTGCAGGAGGTTCAGTGGGACAGAGAACTGGCAGGAAAGTCAGTAAATGAAATGATGGAATATGTAACAACAAAATGCAGGGAGGCAGAGGAAAGGTTTGTTCCCAAGGGCAACAGAAACAATGGGAAGACCAAAGCGAGTCCTTGATTTACCCGAAGGTGTAAGGAGGCAAAAACTAAGTGCAACCGAAAATGGAAAAGATACAGGAGGCAAAGGATCCAGGAAAACAGAGAGACTAGTCGAAGAGCCAGAAACGAGTATGCACAGATAAGGAGGGAGGCCCAGCGACGGTACGAAAATGACAGCATCGAAAGCCAAGTCTGACCCAAAACTGCTGTATAGGCACATTAGGAGGAAGACAACAGTCAAAGACCAGGTGATTAGACTGAGGAAAGAAGGTGGGGAACTCACCAGAAGTGATCAAGAGGTATGTGAAGAGCTCAACAAGGGATTTAAGGAAGTATTTACAGTGGAGACTGGAAGGCCTCTGGGTGGACAGAACAGAGGGGGACGCCAACAAGGAATATACCAACAAGTGTTAGATGACACACACACAACTGAGGAGGAGGTGAAAGAGCTGCTAAGGAACCTTGATACCTCAAAGGCAATGGGCCAGACAGTATCTCCCCATGGGTCCTTAGAGAGGGAGCAGAAATGCTGTGTGTGCCACTAACCACAATCTTCAACACATCCCTTGAAACTGGGCAACTACCTGAGGCATGGAAGAAAAGACAGAAAACAGGCACTAGACTATAGACCAGTGTCACTGACGTGCATAGTATGCAAAGTAATGGAGAAGATTATCAGGAGGGGAGTGGTGGAGCACTAGGAATGGAACAAGAGTATACATGCCTACCAGCACGGATTTATGGAAGGCAAATCCTGTGTCACAAACCTACTGGAGTTTTATGATAAAGTAAAAGAAGTAAGACACAAGAGAGAGGGGTGGGTTGATTGCATCTTCTTGGACTGCAAGAAGGCCTTTGACACAGTTCCTCACAGGAGAGTGGTGCAGAAGCTGGAGGATTAGGCACGTATAACAGGAAGTATAACGGGCTTGTTTGGTAGGCTGTAGAGCGGGTTGTGAATGATATACTTCTTCGGAGGCTTCTTACTTTATTGATAACTAGAGTTGGGTTACACAGGCTTGTGTGTTTGTGCCCATGGCCCGGGCAGGGCCATCCCACGAGAGAGAGCTGGGAGTACTTGTGTCTTGATGCCAGGCCGCTGTGTGAGTGAGGGCGAGGCAAGGCTGGGCATACTGAAGTGGCAAGGCCTATAGATGGCAGCACCTGAGTGGCGCGAAATATGAACTAAGCTGGCAGACAGCATGGGCTGTCTGTGCAGACAGTACAGGCTGTCTACATACGCTCGGCCACCTACCGCGCGTCGTCCCGACGCGACAATACTGGTAGTAAAAGAAACTCGGTCTCTCTCTCGTAGGAACAGGGCACAGAACACAAAATAAAAACTTATATATACATATGGACATGGAAAAAAAAACTTCCTACAGGGAGGGAAGACAAAACATGTGGGGGTGTGCTAAACATCGTGGTCATAGGCAGTGAGCATCGAAGTGTATCACTGCACGCCTTCCTGCGTCTGGACAGATACTGCAACACATGAGACATCGCTGCGGCTGAGCTGTGACGTAACAGGGTATGGTCTCCTCTGGAACGGTGAAGCAGTCATCGTAAGAGTCGCTGCAGGTTTCACTCAACCTGGGGCGCAACATGCTGGTGCCCTCGAGTGAGGCGTCGACAAAACTCGGCAACTGGGCAGGACTTCTGGCAAGCGACTCAGGAGGACACTTTTCGACTGGTACTGTCGCTGGGCTGTCACTGCCGGTGAGCGTGGAGCGAGTTGTGGAGCGAGTCGTGGCAGAGACGACTGGGCGAAACATCTGGGAGTCGTAACATCATACACCAGACTGCAGTGAGAGAGCTAGCAGTCAAAGTGACATCTTCTTTGTGCAGGCTGCCCACTGAAGCTTGTGACACGAGGCTGACACAGCGCCTGCCGACAGGCCTGGCTGCGGCTTGACGAGTATCATCTCTCAACAGGTGGAGTTATAGCAGAGGTTAGTCTAAGCGTCCCCAGACTTGTTTCTCTACATTTAACTGCACTCTGAAGGTCTGGAGGTGAAGTGAAACAAATCTCGATGGGAATCGTAGCAGGTACGATTCTACAGAACATCACGAGCGACGAGCATAAAAGCTTTCTGTACAAGAGGGCTCATACGCTCAGGGCTGAGTAATCAGCTGTCAAACACACTGGTCACGCGGGTGACAGCACAGTGGTGCAACTCAAGGGTCTGACCACAGACCTCACTGGACACACGGAAAACTTACAAACACACCGCTGTACATACGGTACAACATGGCTTAACTAGCAAATGATGCTTTTCTGCGTATAAAACTGACTAAGACATACTAAAATGTGAGAACACTGACTGAGAGGAATTAATTAACACACGACATATATCTTCTCTCAATCTTCTCGACAATACTGAAATAATTACTAGAACACTCGATGTGACATCATGTGATGTCAGGCGTGATGTCGCGAGGTGACGTCAGCAGCACTGTGACGTCAGCAGACATCTCGAGGTGACGTCAGGCAGACGTCGTGAGGTGACGTCAGCAGACATCGTGAGGTGACGTCAGCAGACATCGTGAGGTGACGTCAGCAGACATCGTGAGGTGACGTCAGCAGACATCGTGAGGTGACGTCAGCAGACATCTCGAGGTGACGTCAGGCAGACATCGTGAGGTGACGTCAACAGACATCGTGATGTCATGAAGTCGGGCAGCATCGTGTGTGTGGCGTCGATGTGATGCGGGCAGCAGACCACAGCATGAGGCCTTGGGACATCTGGTAACTCACGTGGCTTTGTAGGTCTACATGACATCGCCCACACCCACGTGACGTCGTGATCCACGTAGCTTCGAGTGGCCTCGGGCACTCGGATACACAGCACTGGCAATGAATTCATACGAAAAACAGCAGAAAACACAGCAGAGGGAGTGAGCAGTGGTGAGTGGTGTATGGTAGACGGGTGAGCGTGAGTAGGGCGAGCATGGGCAAGGTGAGGAACAGCCACTTCCTCTCCTCTCCTCCCCCACCCACAAACACGTGGAGAAGCTCACACTGGACGCAGAAATCACCACAAAACTCACCTCTGGCTTGCTGAAACAGCTGTGCTGAGCTGAACAACAACAGCAACATACAAGTGACGCTGAACACGTGACTTGAGAGACAGCGTGGGGTCACTGGGACGCCACTTACAATTCTCGGAGAATTTCGGCAAATTTCGGCTGGATCCTGCTTGTACCTGTGTCTGGATGCTCAAACGTGCAGACACGACATCAGGATAACTTGTTGAGAGACGGATGCTTCTTGTATGGGATGATGAAGTGAAGATGACTTCATACCTCTCCTTCCTCTCTCACGGGCAAACAACTGCTGATCCCACCGCTTTCCACCATTTATAACGGGCTTGTTTGGTAGGCTGTAGAGCGGGTTGTGAATGATATACTTCGTCGGAGGCTTCTTACTTTATTGTTAAGTCGTGGTGGGTTACACAGGCTTGTGTGTTTGTGCCCATGGCCCGGGCAGGGCCATCCCACGAGAGAGAGCTGGGAGTACTTGTGTCTTGATGCCAGGCCGCTGTGTGAGTGAGGGCGAGGCAAGGCTGGGCATACTGAAGTGGCAAGGCCTATAGATGGCAGCACCTGAGTGGCGCAAAATATGAACTAAGCTGGCAGACAGCATGGGCTGTCTGTGCAGACAGTACAGGCTGTCTACAGAAGGGCACTGCAATGGATCAGAGAATACCTGACAGGGAGGCAA
>NC_091297.1:62988611-62991111 GCF_038502225.1 Cherax quadricarinatus
TCCACCCCTCTCTCTCTTGTCTTACTTCTGTCACCTTGTCATAAAACTCTAGTAGGTTTGTGACACAGGATTTTCCTTCCCTGAAACCGTGCTGGTTGTCAATTATACACTTGTTTCTTTCCAGATGCTCCTCAACTCTCCTTCCGATGATCTTCTCCATGACCTTGCATACCATACACGTTAGTGATACAGGTCTGTAGTTTAGTGCCTCATGTCTGTCTCCCTTTTTAAAAATTTGGACTACATTTACCATCTTCCATACCTCAGGGAGTTGCCCAGTTTCAAATGATGTGTTGAAGATCTTTGTTAATGGCACACACAATATCTCTGCTCCCTCTTTAAGGACCCACGGAGAGATGTTGTCTGGTCCCACCGCCTTTGAGGTGTCAAGTTCCCATAACAGCTTCTTCACCTCCTCCTTGGTTATATGTACCTCATCCAGCACTTGTTAGTGTACCCCCCTGTTCTGATTTCCTGGAGTCCTACTGGTTTCCACTGTAAATACTTCTTTAAATCTCGTGTTGAACTTCTGACATACCTCTCGGTCGTTTCTTATGAATTCCCCATCACCCTTCCTCAGTCTGATTACCTGGTCCTTGACTGTTGTTTTCCTCCTGATGTGGCTGTACAACAGCTTGTGTGTGTACTCACCTAGTTCTCACCTAGTTGAGGTTGCAGGGGTCGAGTCCAAGCTCCTGGCCCCGCCTCTTCACTGGTCGCTACTAGGTCACTCTCCCTGAACCATGAGCTTTATCGTACCTCTGCTTAAAGGTGTGTATGGATCCTGCCTCCACTATATCGCTTCCCAAGCTATTGCACTTCCTGACTACTCTGTGGCTGAAGAAATACTTCCTAACATCCCTGTGATTCATCTGTGTCTTCAGCTTCCAATTGTGTCCTCTTGTTACTGTGTCCCATCTCTGGAACATCCTGTCTTTGTCCACCTTGTCAATTCCTCTCAGTATTTTGTATGTCGTTATCATGTCCCCCCTATCTCTCCTGTCCTTCAGTGTCGTCAGGTCGATTTCCCTTAACCTCTCCTCGTAGGACATACCCCTTAGCTCTGGGACTAGTCTTGTTGCAAACGTTTGCACTTCCTCTAGTTTCTTTACGTGCTTGGCTACGTGTGGGTTCCAAACTGGTGACACATACTCCAATATGGGCCTTACGTACACCGTGTACAGGGTCTTGAACGATTCCTTATTAAAATGTCGGAATGCTGTTCTGAGGTTTGCTAGGCGCCCATATGCTGCAGCAGTTATTTGGTTGATGTGTGCCTCAGGAGATGTGCCTGGTGTTATACTTACCCCAAGATCTTTTTCCTTGAGTGAGGGTCCTGTCTTACGAATTTACTAACTTTTTTCACTAAGGTGTTTGAGGAGGTAGATCATGGTAATGAATATGATATTGTGTATATGGACTTCAGTAAGGCTTTCGATAGGGTTCCACATAAGAAGCTATTGAGGAAACTTAAGGCACACGGAATAGGAGGAGAAATTTTTTCCTGGGTAGAGACATGGCTGAGAAATAGGCAGCAGAGAGTTTGCATGGTTTAGAAAGACACGTAAGCAAACACTATGACAAATTTATTAGAAAACGTTTCGGTCCTGGGACCTTAATCACTTCTAACATACAGAGGGAGAAAGACATTATATATATAGGCGGAGAGTGAGGTGTGAGTGACGCACGTGACCTGAGGAATGTCATGTTGTGATGAGGACGGGTAGACGATGAAATCATGTGACTCCTGTGTTGTTGGGTTGGTGCTGCTTAAGTATCATGTATGCCAATGTTTTTGAAATTTTGTAGTTTCCAGTGTTGCGTTCTATAGTGTCGGTGACGGCGATTAGTGAGGCTTCTAGGCACCGTCGGCGTCTGAGGTCTGGTTCTGTGAAAACGAGTTGTGCCTCATTCCAGTTCATCAAATGCCCCGTGGAGTCTCTGTGGAGGACACAGGCGTACCTTACATCGTCTCTGTTAGAGGCATTTCGATGCTCATTCAGGCGGACTGTCTCGCCTACATATTTCTTGGGACAGAACCCACAGGGGATAGTGTAGACGCCTGCTGTAGAAGTTAGAGTTGTGGGGCTGCGTTTCGTAGTGAGGTCTTTGATAGATGATGTGTTTATGGTGGAAACGTTGATGTTACTCATAGCAAGTGCCCGGCGAATATTCGTGGCAACATCACCACATGGGAGTACTATGAACTGCTTAGGGGGCTGTTCCATGGGCGGTTTGTTGAGGATAGCTTGTGCCTTGAGTCTGCAATCTCGGATGAAGAAAGATGTTTGCATAAATGGGGAGATATCAGAATGGGGGCACGTCACAAGTGGTGTTCCTCAGGGGTCAGTGTTGGGCCCGTTGTTGTTCACAATTTACGCAAACGACATAGATGAGGGTATAAATAGCGACATAAGCAAATTTGCTGATGACATCAAAATAGGCCGTCCAATTCATTCTAATGAGGACATTAGAGCACTCCAGGATGATTTGAATAGAC